>NW_027457083.1:60848-165848 GCF_040206685.1 Ascaphus truei | reverse complement strand
AAAGTCTAATATAGCAAATTAGAATCTTCAATAGTGTATGGTAATCTGCTAATATACAACCCTTACAAACACTTGCTACTTGGTTAAATAGCATAACACTGCTAGGTTTAAATTCTCTTCCCTACTACAATATTGAAAGTAGGTACTGATGTACTAAGAAATGCAAGGTTACATGTGTGGCAATACTAAGGAGGTTCCAATTCTTTTTCTGCCGAGCTATACTAATATTTTGGCTACATCGGCTGCTTCATAACTTTGCTATTTAACCAAGTAGCTAGTGTTTGTAAGGGTTGTATATTAGCAGATTACTATACACTATTGAAGATTCTAATTTGCTATATTAGCCATTAGACTTTGGTAACACTGCTTAATATATACAGAGTCAGCATACCATGGGTTAATAGCCCAGTATTGCTACACCCTTATCTACCGCCTACACGGGGATTTTAATCAACCTTTTGTATATACTTTTAAACGTTGTTGTTGTGTAATACAGCAATAAAATTATTTTTGATTGTGAGAACAATACTCACCATGTTGTGCTGATTCTAGGAGGAATACACCACTCCTCCAGTGGGTTATTGTATAGCCCTACCACTACGGTATTCATACTATACTTTGGGTGCCGTTATTGAGGTATCCGGGTCCCCCCCTGTATCCGGGTCCCCCCCTGTATCCGGGTCCACGTTGCTCTCAGCTCGCATTGCTTCTCTCCTGTCCCACTCTTGCTGCCGCTTTCCGTCTTTGCTCATTCAAGGGTATTACCCTGATCAATAGGATCTCTGAGTGTGACATACAGGTTGGGGGGGGGGGTACATGTATTATATACATTACATTTGAACATGAAATGTGTTTCAGTAACATGGCGCTATTTCTGTGTCCATTATCTGTTATTTTTATTTAGTTGGTATTCCAAGACTCCTTGCTGTGTATTAACCTTGTGATAATGAAGCTCATCTCATTATACCTGATGTATAATTTCTCTCCTTTCAGCTGTCACTGCCGAGCCATGCAGTCCAACATCAAATATCACTGCACCCCTTGGCTCCAACGTGACCCTCTGGGGCCCTGTCCCTGACAAAGGCGTTTGTACTATCAAAGACCCAAATGGTTTGGTATCTGAATGTTTACATGGTAACGTTAAGTGCCGAGATGGATATTTCTTTGACAACGGCTCTGTTATCCTCACAAACGTCCAGAACAATCACGCCGGCTTGTACACGGTTAAACGCGATGGCCGCATAGTGAGCTGTTTACATCTTTCTGTGACCGGTAAGTAAAGCAACAGAACAATGAAGGCTGATTTTATACAAATACAGCACTTATTCTGTTCCCATTTATTATTGTGTATTTATAAACTATTTTTATACCTAATCATTTAGATAACTTTTTTTGTCTACTCCACCCCCTTAAACCGCCAGAGTTCTGGGTTGAGTTGGGGTATTGGGGTTGGCAGTTTGGTGTGTTGGAGATGAATTTCCATGCACAGCTTACGTGCTTTTTACAACTGCTGTTGGGTAACTTGGCTCATACATGTGACTGACCCTTTAACCCATTATACATGTCACTGGGTCACACTGGACCTGCTGACAGTGGTTTTTATTTAAAAGCAATAAATTATATAGATCACTGGAGCTAAAAACGAAGGTTTTTCTCTGGAGTAATGAGCGAATGTATACAACAAGGGTTGGGCACCCCTGTCTTTTGTTGCATACATTTGCCACGGTGTGTGTGTCCAGGCTTGTTTCTCCCTCATTAAAATGCCCCAGTGATGCAGGGACCTGGTCAATGTGGTTTTATCTCCAGGAATCGCTGTTCCATATTTATCATTTTATAAAGTAATTTATTTTTCTCTTTAATGGAAGGGTCGGCTTTACATTGGAAAATTGTCATCGCTGTGACTTGTGTCATCCTCGCACTTGTCGTCATCGGTGGAATAGTTTATTGGGTGAGTTCTTTGCATTACGCTATCAGCCGCTCTGGGAATGACTTCAGCGACTCTTCGATATGACAATGTTTATAGTATTCTAGTTTCAGTCCTAACCCCCTTTCCCTCCTCCTCCTGATTTCTGCCTTCATCTCTTATCAGCCCAGCTCATTCACTTTGATTAGAGAACATTTCTGTTTTTTTTTGGGGGGGGGGGGGGGTTGATATTTAAATAACTATTTAGTGTTCCTGTGTGTTGTATACATTACCAGAGGCGCCTGCCACATATTACAAAGTATATAACAAGCAGAGTAGTGTGTTGGAGGCTCCTCTGGCATCAAAGGGGATTTTATTTATTGTAAGAAGTTGTTTCAAATGATTTTGTGAGGGAATCTAAAGGAGAATGGCAAAAAAAGAACACCACGGGGATACATATCACATGTCTCAGACAAATGTTTATCCCTATTCTCCCTTGGCATACAATGCTCCCACTGCAGCCGGGGATTCTGGGTTCTGACATGAACATAAGCACTCTGTGTCACAGTTTACTTATCCATTTTAACATGGATCCCAATAAGCGTTTGTCAAGACATTCCCGTGCCCCGGGCAGGCAAAAAAATAGTTGTCCTACGTCACGGTGTCAGGGAAGCAGTGGTGACGTGTTGCCATAACGTGCCGTCCCTTTGTCATGGAAACAACCTGACGTCGGAACATAGAAGCCGCAAAAGGCGAGAGCAACATTCTTAACTTTTTGCTGCGTGCACTCCAACCTGGTGCCATCTTTAAATGTCAGTTCTGGGCACCCTTATCAATGTCGGGACAAGCGTGTAACTGATCAGCAGCAAGGGACATTGACGAGGGCACATGGGCATTAACCGAGCGGCGTGTGAGATGTCCTGTGCTGCCGCTCCAATGGCCCTCGTTGCAGTGTGCCCTCATCAATGTCCCATTCTGCTGCCACTCGCCGTTCCACACCCACCACGCCATCTTTAAATGTCCCCTGACACTGACGAGGGTGCACAGGACTCGGACATTTTAAAGATTGTCAGTCACATGTTTAGTGAACGCTGGAGAGGAACCTGCAGGGCGGCACTGTGTAACATAGGGTTACAAACACATGGGGGTTATATTTCTGCCAGTTTATCCCTGGAGGTGTCAGGCCAGTGACTAAGTTATGGCTGGGCCCAATAATCGTAATAAAAATCCAGAACATTCTGCTTCTGACACTGTCCTACATTGCTGTGATTTGGGAAATATGAGAGGTTTCGAGAAGTTCTGGTTGACTTCACAAACTTTCCAATATCTGGGTAAGTCCTTGCTGTTCCCCTGGACCAAGCAGCCAGACACTGGTCATTAGAGTTCTCTGCTGCTAACCGGTTCCGTGTCATACTGTCTGCGTAGCCTCATTCTGTCTGTCCTCTCTCTACGCAGAAAAGGAAAGCCTCAAACACACCCAGGGACCAGGAAACACCGGCACAAAACAGAAGCGCTTATCAGCCAGTGAGTAAAACAGTGTCTGAATATAGTGATTGTGGGTATTACTTGTGATTCAGACATTTACAATCTGTGAATGGAAATTCAAACACTGGATTACACATTTAATCTCATAGTGGCCATAAATCTTAAACAAAAGACGAGCAAACACCACATTCATGCAGGGAAGTGTGAGGACTCCATTGTAACAGCAAAGCACTGTAAAGGGAATCCAGTGCAGGAGAGTGATAGAACGTAAAACTATATACTGAAAGTTCCAAGTAAGGAACCAAACTGGAGCCTGGCCGCTTTCAGCAGGAGAACCCAGCACCCCCTCCCTGGCCCCGCTGCATCTTCTGATCTTACCTCTGCAGACCCTGTTACCTAAAGCTATTATACTTACCTCTGCAGACCCTGTTACCTAAAGCTATTATACTTACCTCTGCAGACCCTGTTACCTAAAGCTATTATACTTACCTCTGCAGTTGTCTAACAGAATAACCATACAGGTCATGGCAACAGCCTCATTATTAGAGACCCCTTTTGTATAGGGGACGTTTATTTATTTTTCCCCTCCCACATTATGCTATTTATATCGCTTCAGTGCAAAATCCATGAACTAAGCAACCTATACCAGTTGCACTTCAGTGAATCTACCACTAAAGTCAGTTTTATTCTGCTAATCTCCAAGCTGTAATTAACATGTTAAAATCTAAATATGTCCCTCTGAGGTACACGGAGATGCACATCTCATTTCTGGGCTGAAGTAGTTCTGAGGTAAGAATGCTGCCTCTGAAGTCTGAGCCCAGTTCAAATCCCTGTGTCTGTACTTGAGGCTTTCTCCCTGCGCCTCCAGCACCAGAATTACATTGTAAACTCTTCAATTGTAAGCTCGCTGTGACTAACTTTATTTCCTGTAGTGCTTCTCCCAATGGGACTCAGCGCTTCACAATGACAGTACAGTGTGCGGTCCGCACCCCGTGAGCTTACTATCTATTTTGGTTTCTGAGGTACAAGGCGATAAAGTGACTTTACCAAGGACACTGGGAATTGAAGCAGCGGAACCTGGTTCAAACTCTGAGCCATTCCTGTACGGCACTGTGTACGGCACTGTGTACGGCACTGTGTACGGCACTGTGTACGGCACTGTTTCATTTGTGGAAATGCTGCCAATGAACAAAGTGGAAAGGGAACATGCAAGAATTACCCTTCGCTCTTGTGTATAGATGCAGACCTTAACACAGCACAATTTCCTGCCTATATTAATCCCCATGTTAATATCTTGCTCTGGCAGCAAAAATCCTTAATTGTTTCGGGAGATTTATTGTCTGTATTTAAACCCACAGGGCCGAACAGCGGAGGGTGACAGTGGTTTGATCGTCCTTCCACTAAAACCAACACTGTAAAGCGTACTGTGTCCAAGCGTGAACTATATGGATTGGTGCAATAACACTGCAGTGGAACCTCTCTTCACAATGTAGCATATAAATAGAGATAGAGATATATTAATATTATATAGATATATTTATATTATATAGATATAGATATATTTATATTATATAGATATATAGGTGTGTATATATTTAACGAAATAGACACACGTGTGTGTGTGTGTATATTTAACGAAATAGACACGTGTGTGTATATATTTAACGAAATAGACACACGTGTGTGTGTGTGTGTATTTAACGAAATAGACATGTGTGTATATATTTAACGAAATAGACACGTGTGTGTATATATTTAACGAAATAGACACACGTGTGTGTGTGTGTATTTAACGAAATAGACATGTGTGTGTATATATTTAACGAAATAGACACGTGTGTGTATATATTTAACGAAATAGACGTGTGTGTATATATTTAACGAAATAGACGTGTGTGTGTATATATTTAACGAAATAGACACGTGTGTGTGTGTGTCTCTATATTTAACCAAATAGACACGTGTGTGTGTGTGTCTCTATATTTAACCAAATAGACACGTGTGTATATATTTAACGAAATAGACACACGTGTGTATATATTTAACGAAATACACACGTGTGTATATATTTAACGAAATAGACACACGTGTGTGGTGTGTGTATATATTTAAAGAAATAGACACGCGTGTATATATTTAAAGAAATAGACACGTGTGTGTTCTGATATACCAGGGAGTGGGAGGGGGGGGGGCAAAGGGCGGGGAAGGGGAGGGCAAAGGGCGGGGAAGGGGAGGGCAAAGGGCGGGGAAGGGGGAGGGCAAAGGGCAGGGGGAGGGCAAAGGGCAGGGCAGGGGGAGGGCAAAGGGCAGGGCAGGGGGGAGGGCAAAGGGCAGGGCAGGGGGGAGGGCAAAGGGCAGGGCAGGGGGGAGGGCAAAGGGCAGGGCAGGGGGGAGGGCAAAGGGCAGGGCAGGGGGGAGGGCAAAGGGCAGGGGAGGGGGAGGGCGGGCAAAGGGCAGGGAAGGGGGCGGGCGGGCAAAGGGCAGGGAAGGGGAGGGCGGGCAAAGGGCAGGGAAGGGGGGGGCAAAGGGCAGGGAGGGGGGGGGAGTCGGGGACACGTTAAAGAACCCATTCCCCTGCGTTTCCTCACCTTGCACCCGGCCGTGCTCCTCTTCCTCCGGGTACCTGTCGCCCTCCGCCTCGGGCTCATCATCGGTGTCCGTGATCCCCGGCGAGGCTGAGACGCTCCGGTGAGGAGGTGCTGTGCCCTTCACAGGAGAGGCGGAGAGAGCGCTCTCTGGGATGGGGAGTGGCCTGGTGAGGGGGAGTAGCCTATGGAAGGGTGAGAGTGCCGGGGAAGGGAGTGGCCTGTGGGAGGAGAGAGCGTGCTCTGGGGGGCCAATGAGAGGTGTGTGTGTGTGTGTGTGTGTGTGTGTGTGTGTGAGAGATTAGGGGGTCTGACATAACAGCATTAGGATCTAAGAAGCCATTTTGTTTGACTATTTTAGTTTGCTGTCTTGTGTTTAAGTTTTTATGTCATCTTTCCATGTGAAGAAATCATCTGTGTGAAACAGGCATGGAATGTTTTCGCTCCTAGCTGATTTTATTGATCTTTCCTCATCCAATCAGCTCCAAATGATGGTGTAAACAGGCCAGAAGTTATGAGAAGCCTTGTTAACAGTCTAAGATAAGCATACTAATATGCCAGGTGGCTGAACAGACATCACATTTAACCCCATAATGATTTTTAGCTTGCGTACATTTATCCAGTTTTATGTATTACAAAATGTAATATTTAGTGATGCGCAAGCCCCCCCATAAAGGGGTGGAGCTTTAGTTTTTAGGGTATAAATATATGGCATACCGTGTTATCTGAGAGAGCTTTTTGTTTTGAAGCTGTCTCCACTCTGAATAAACTCATTTGATAACTGAATTTTTGTTGTAACATTTTTACAGCTTTAACAATATAAATAAATAAAAACCGTAGCTGTGTTTAGCCCAGGAGCACCTGCAGGACATGGCAGCCCAGATCTGCCCAGCTCCTCTTTGTCACCATGGGGTCCCAGGAATCACCTGCTCTCCTGGAGGTCCCAGAGGGCCAGCTTTCCCTGCGCCCTTGGGTTCCTCCTTTGGACCCTTGATGAAGGTGGGCAGGGACTGAAGTGGGATAACAGCATCCATCGTCTGCTGTAGCTATGCTGGGGTCTTTGGCCCCATAGGTGTTCCAGACCAAGTGGCAGGTACCCAGGATTTCATAGTGCATGAATGTCTCAGCTGGGTTAACAAGCACTGGTATAAGGATGACCAGCAGCAGTACCATGACCACCCCCAGCATGACCCCCAAAGTTCGCTGTATGAAACAGATGAATACCTTCAATACGTTTCGCCCTATCGGGAAGAGACTGGCAAATTGTACAGGGAAGCTAATTGATTGTGCCCAGGCAGAGATGGAAAAGGAGGAAAGGCAGAGGGAAATGAAGTAATATGTTTGCATAGACTTTACACTCACGTGTTATACGTGAAACACAGGCGTTGTGGTTATTAGAAGTTACCAACTTATTGTGACCGAACAGATGCTCCAGATCAACATCAGTATTATTCCAGAGGCAGGAAGGGAAATCCACATACAAAGGAAAAAGCAAAAATAGTATAATATTGCTTTTTAATATAAAAAACAACCAACACTTGAACAAGTGACCACCAGGGGTCACTAAGCCCTATAAACTGCACTCATAAGTTACAGTATCCATATCAAACACTTATAAATGGATAATATATGGTAATGAGTAGGACCAAAGGAAGGGTCCACTAACCCTATGACAGCAGACTCAAAAGCGAATTAAAACCAAAAAATAACATTTTATTAAAACTTCTTGAAAAAAAAACGAATGGCGCACAGCCAGGGAGCCAGGTGTATAGCAAAAAATTACCTTTAATCTGCATGGTAAAGGACAAATTCACCCCTTGGGGGACAAAGCAGGAACCTCCTACGCGTTTCGGACCAACGGGTCCTTTATCAAGGAGTCTGGGGTATGCAGAAATGAGGCGTCTTATATACCCAGTAGTTATCTTTCATGAGGCGATTCTATATCCCAGACCTATCAAGGGTCAATTGCCAAAAGCTGTAAAAAATCGCGCCGCATGACGTCCCTAAGGATTGTGGGTATGGACCGCCCCCTGATGTCGTCTGCGCATGCCAATACTAAGGCATGAAGCCAAGAAGTCTCAACTAGTCTCTGCCCTCACTTACGCCCATAGTGACGTCACCACGGGTCTCTGATAGGTCGAGGCACAACGCTACACCACCAACGAATGTGATGGGCAGACGGTGCAGTCCCACTAGCAGAGACACCGCACGTGAATACCAGTGGACCCAAAAGAAGGCAAAGCACCATAATAAAACAACCAAACTTAAATAAAACACACAATACGAGCAACCTATGAATAAGGGTAAATACTTAAATGCTCCTATTGTGAATCATACACTTCTCTGCATTTCCCGCATGCAAAAAGACATACAATATCAAAAACATAGACAATACATTCACATCAATATAAGATGTCATATCAAGGTATGTTACATCTATATACACGAAAATACCCTAAAATACATTAAAAATAAAATGGTATAATCCTAAAGACCTTTTGTGCTAAGTCTTTTTTCAATTGCCTCCAAGGGGAGAGAGAATCAACTATATTGTTTCATCATAAACATAGATATTAAACTTAATTCCTATAGTGATGATAAATGATTATTAAGTTTAATCATAATTATTAATTGGACTTAGGGCAACTATGGTTATCGGTGATGGCAGATGCCGCATATGGTAACATTTATTTTAAAATTTCTGGTGATGGCAGATGCCGCATATGGTAACATTTATTTTTTCATTTCTGGTGATGGCAGATGCCTCATATGGTAACATTTATTTTAACATTTCTGGTGATGGCAGATGTCACATACTATATGAGTCATAGAGGCTCTAACAAATTATCAGGATCTGGTACAACTATCCCAATAATATTAATTACAGTAAATCTCATTCAGAATAACAGTGTCATGGCAGAGTAAAGAAATCTAGATTTAAAAAGGTCTTTAGGATTATACCATTTTGTTTTTAATGTATTTTAGGGTATTTTCGTGTATATAGATGTAACATACCTTGATATGACATCTTATATTGATGTAAATGTATTGTCTATGTTTTTGATATTGTATGTCTTTTTGCATGCGGGAAATGCAGAGAGGTGTATGATTCACAATAGGAGCATTTAAGTATTTACCCTTATTCATAGGTTGCTCGTATTGTGTGTTTTATTTAAGTTTGGTCGTTTTATTATGGTGCTTTGCCTTCTTTTGGGTCCACTGGTATTCACGTGCGGTGTCTCTGCTAGTGGGACTGCACTGTCTGCCCATCACATTCGTTGGTGGTGTAGCGTTGTGCCTCGACCTATCAGAGACCCGTGGTGACGTCACTATGGGCGTAAGTGAGGGCAGAGACTAGTTGAGACTTCTTGGCTTCATGCCTTAGTATTGGCATGCGCAGACGACATCAGGGGGCGGTCCATACCCACAATCCTTAGGGACGGTGGATCGGCGCCGCGGGTGACGTCATGCGCACTGGGCATGCGGGGCGTTTTTTTACAGCTTTTGGCAATTGACCCTGATAACTACTGGGTATATAAGACGCCTCATCTCTGCATACCCCAGACTCCTTGATAAAGGACCCGTTGGTCCGAAACGCGTAGGAGGTTCCTGCTTTGTCCCCCAAGGGGTGAATTTGTCCTTTACCATGCACTGATTAAAGGTAATTTTTTGCTATACACCTGGCTCCCTGGCTGTGCGCCATTCGTTTTTTTCTGTTTGCTGTACCTGGATTCTGGATTCCCTGTGGCTGGCACGCCAGCAACCACCCCTGGAGATGACGTGAGTGGGTTTTTGTATTCTAGACTGTTATGGTTAAATTTTGACTATTGTCATTTGGTAACTTACAAGTCTTTATTACCCACTCCCACTGGTATCTCCAGGGTTAGTGCTTCATTGCCTTATTTGGATGGAATTACCTGGGGTTTGAGCACCCTCAATCTTCTTATCTATTAAAACTTCTTGACAAAATAACATACAAATACACAGGATATAAAATCCTCAAGTGGGAGAGATGCTTGGAACAGGGGGTGAGCTGGTATATGTCTAACTGTTAATGTATATTTTGGTAGGGGTCCTATGTTTATATGTTTAAGAATATATGCTCCATTTTTGTCAGCTCAGGTACAATGTGTATAGCTGTAGGGAAAAAGTATGGGAACTCTGTTTTAACACAGCGACCAGAAGTCACTTCTAATACAGTTGCTCCCTGCTGAGATCAAGCCCCATATATCCTGTATGACCGGAAAACTAAAATATTTAAACTGTCCTGTCAGCAACGTACAATAGCCACGACAACGGTGGGTTAGCTGACAGAAAATAGCTTTGTTAAGGATAACTATAGCAACCACAGCTGGGCTGGGGGATAACTGAAAGGAATATGGTATTTTTTAGGATAGCTATAGCAAAGACAGCTGGGCTGGGGGGTAACTGAAAGGAATATGGCATTGTTAAGGACAACTGGCTTCTGTTACGTGTACATGGCACCTCGGCAACCTGAATGAACTGTAACTATGTGACAACAACCCGAAAGGGCTATAAGAACTGATGCATATGCCTATTAAATCAGACCAGTGAGTGAGAACGATACCTTGTGTCCGAATTATTCACTTGTCTCCAGGCGCCTGTCCAGCTATCCTATCAAGCATATTGAACCTGAAAGGGACCTCCCGGGAGGCAGTCTAGTCCACAGGGTAGACATGCTACCGTACAGCGGAAAGCAGACCATATTTTCACTAACCGTAGCTCATATAGGGACTAATGTCTCTAGGGTATAAGGTATGTAGGATAAAATAATAGTTTGTACAAAAACAAATACTGTTAATAGGGCTGGGTATTAGAGATAAGTTCTAGCTGAAGTCATACTATCTGCCAAAATCATCACTGCAGTAGGACACACATGTATATATCCCCAGTTAGAAACATAATAGCAAATGGTAAAATACACTTGTACTCCGAGAATGCTATTAATGATAGGGTAATGTGTATAAATACTAGGTCATAAAGGAGATTGTATATCTCACGGTGATCCCACCGTGTCACAAGTGTATATATACCGGAGATTGCAGCCGAAACAATACGTTATACTGCGCCTCAAACCATGTGATGGTATAGTCACGGAAGAGGAAGAAGAAATCAGCTGCGTCCGTCGCTGTGTTACCTTATTTTCATGTCCCCCTTACCAAACCGTCTCTCCTGGTGTACGTCATGCGTCTGCGTGGCCCCTTCAGCCTCTTCTAGTGGGTTGTCAGGATGAATTCGAAGTACAGTCCATGCTTAACTCCAGGAGGTCCAGAAGAAGTCTACAGTACCCCATCCACTGGAAGGGTTTTGACCATGAGGAGCATTCCTGGATTACAACTGCTTTGTCCGGCGCCCGGGCCCTCCGCAGCCACCAGGCCCGGGACACTAGTCCCGGCTCTCACCCCCTGTCGGTGGCCCTGACGACAGGATCTGAATGAGCTGTGGAGTGCTGATCAGGTCCCCTTTTTCTATCTTCCCCTCTGCCACAGGAAAGGATGGTAGAGGGCTCACCTCGCTGGAATGGGTTCCCAGAGTTAAAGGGCTGTGTGGAGGGAAATTGAAAAGGGCCAATTGAAACAGCGCACACTGGAGGGACTCGGCAACGGCTTCCCCTGGACCAGCATTATATCTCCCACTGGGCTGGCGCCGCTCAAGCGGGGGAGGTAGCAAATGGATCCAGTCTCCGGGCAGATACTTGCCTCCCCAGCCTGATCTCCTCACCTGGACATCATGTCCTTTATCCTCTTCCCCTCCAGAACCAGCAGCAGCCATTTTTTCAGGACATGCGGGCTGCACATGGGTTTCTCAGCCCTGAATGTCCGGAGACACTGGCCCTGCTTTACTGTTACACTAAGCACATTTGTATTCTTATCATACAGTTTTACACACAGGAATAAAGCATATACTTTTACAGAGAATACAGGGCATGTAATAATCGGGTAGCCATGGGGTCTGGTCGTCAGATGAGTCCCAGGGAAAGATGGCAATGGCCAGGTCTCAGGTGTAACTTATTTTTTAAGACTCTATCTCTCTGCCGTCCCCCCTACCCATCCCCTCTGTCCCCCCCCCCAAAAAAAATCCCTCCCCCCCATCCCCTCTCTTCCCCCCCCCCCATCCCTTCTCACTCTCTCCCCATCCGCTCTCATTCTCCCACTGTTTCCTCTCTCCTCCCATCCCCCACCCATTCTCCTCGTCCCTCTCTCTCCCCCTAGAGAAAACAGAATCCTGGTAAGTGGCTGTGAGAGAGGTGGGTGGGGATGGGAGACTTTCTCCATTTCCACCTGTCAGTACACTTTGTTGTCTGACTGCTATGACCCGCCATTGTCTTAACGTAACTATCTAAGCCTCTGCTACTTTTTATAATGATGACAGATTATGTGACCTAATGCAGAGTGAAAAGATGGGTACCTGCTCTACCCCTTTTCACAACTGTTTGACACAAGCAACATGTAGCTGCACTCTGGTCAATGGTACTGGAGGAGGGTAACATCAATGTAAGTGCTGTGAATGGCAGTGTCTGGCCTCAGTGACCCGGCCACGCTCTACCACACTGGGCCACAGAAACTAAATGTGTGTAAGTGTAGCCCTCCTTGAAATTAATTAACACAGACAGTATTATTAATAAGATACTGTTATATCTTATACTATATTAGTGAAAGCACTGTATGTTTGCCTGCCTGGATGTCCGGTGTCCCTAGCGCCAATCTCATTGGTCCCTTGGGCCGCCCGCCCCCGCACACCTTTCATTGGCCTCACACACTCACACCACCCCCTTGGCCCGCCCCCCACACCTCTCATTGGCCTGAGGCGGAGCGACGAACCAAAGGTCCACAAAAAAAAAAAAAAAAAACACACACTGTCACACACACACACACACACACACACACACACACACACACACACACACACACACACACACACACACACACACACACACACACACACGGGGGGGGGGGGGTGTTACATACATTAGCGGGGCTCATAGTGTTAGCAGCACATCTCCCGCTCTCTTCCCCACCGGTCCCCGGAGGCTCCGCCTCTTCCTGTTTCCCGCGCTTTCATCCCCCCCCTCCACGTGGGAGCTGCCGGACGGGTGAGTGAGCGGCCGGACGGGTGAGTGAGCGGTCTTCACGTCCCCTCACCCCCCTTCACCTCCCCTCACTCACTTCCCCTCCACCCCCCCCCCCCCGGCGCCGCTACAGTCAGCGGGGGAGCGGAGTGATCACCTCCCCTCACTCACTTCCCCTCCACCCCCCCCCGGCGCCGCTACAGTCAGCGGGGGAGCGGAGTGATCACCTCCCCTCACTCACTTCCCCTCCACCCCCCCGGCGCCGCTACACTCAGCGGGGGAGCGGAGTGATCACCTCCCCTCACTCACTTCCCCTCCACCCCCCCCCCCGGCGCCGCTACACTCAGCGGGGGAGCGGAGTGATCACCTCCCCTCACTCACTCTTCCCCTCCACCCCCCCCCCCCCCCCCGGCGCCGCTACAGTCAGCGGGGGAGCGGCCACAACACGCTGCCTCCCGCCTCAGATCCACGTGGGAGCTGCCGGACGGGTGAGTGAGCGGCCTTCACCTCCCCTCTCCCACCCCTCACTACACTTCCCCTCCCATCCACATCCCCTCCACCCCCCCTCCACCTCCCCTCCACCCCCCTCCACCTCCCCTCCACCTCCCCTCCACCTCACCCACCCCTCACTACACTTCCCCTCCCTTCCACCTCCCCTCCACTTCACCCCCCCTTCACCTCACTTCCACCCCCCTTCACCTCACCTCCCCTCCACCCCACCTTCACCCCCACCCCCACCTTCACCCCCCTTCACCTTCCCTCACTCCCCCTTACAACCTCCCACCACCTCCCCACCTTCCCACCACCTCCCCCCCCTTTCCACCGCCCACCCCTTCCCACCTTCCCACCGCCCACCCCTTCCCACCTTCCCACCACCTCCCCCCCTTCCCCCCTTCCCACACCCCTTCCCACCACCTCCCCCCCCTTCCCCCCTTCCCACCCCCTTCCCACCACCTCCCCCCCTTCCCCCCTTCCCACCCCCTTCCCCACCACCTCCCCCCCTTCCCACCTCCCCCCCTTCCCACCAACCTCCCCCCCTTCCCACCTCCTCCCCCCTTCCCACCTCCTCCCCCCCTTCCCACCTCCTCCCCCCCCTTCCCACCACCCCCTCCTCCCCCCTTCCCACCACCTCCCCCCCTCCTCCCCACTTCCCACCACCTCCCCCCTCTTCCCACCACCTCCCCCTTCCCCTCCTCCATCTCCCCCTTCCCCTCCTCCATCTCCCCCCTTCCCCTCCTCCACCTCCCCCCCCTCCTTCCCCTCCTCCTTCCCCTCCTCCACCTCCCCCCTTCCATTCCTCCACCTCCCCCCTTCCCCTCCTCCACCTCCCCCCTTCCCCTCCTCACCTCCCCCCTTACCCTCCTCACCTCCCCACTTTCCCCATCTCCCCTCTTCCCCCATCTCCCCTCTTCCCCCCCTCCACCCCCTTCCCCCCCTTCCCCCCCTCCACCCCTCTTTCCCCCCTTCCCCCCTCTTTCCCCCCTTCCCCCTCTTTCCCCCCTTCCCCCCTCTTTCCCCCCTTTCCCTCCTCCCCCACCTTTCCCCCCATTTCCCCTCCCCCACCTTTACCCCCTTTCCCCCTTCACCCCTCCCCCCTTCACCCTTACCTCCCCCTTCCCCGCCCTTCCCACCACCTCCCCCCCTTCCCACCACCTACTCCCCCTTCCCACCACCTCCCCCCCCCTTTCCACCGCCCCCCCCTTCCCACCACCTCCCCCCCCTTCCCACCACCTCCCCCCCCTTCCCACCACCTTCCCACCTTCCCACCACCTCCCCCCCTTCCCACCACCTCCCCCCCTTCACACCTCCCCCCTTCCCACCACCTCCCCCCTCTTCCCCCCTTCCCCACCACCTCCCCCCTCTTCCCACCACTCCCCCCTTCCCCTCCTCCATCTCCCCCCTTCCCCTCCTCCACCTCCCCCCCCCCTCCTTCCCCTCCTCCTTCCCCTCCTCCACCTCCCCCTTCCATTCCTCCACCTCCCCCCTTCCCCTCCTCCACCTCCCCACTTCCCTCCTCACCTCCCCTCTTACCCTCCTCACCTCCCCCCTTACCCTCCTCACCTCCCCACTTTCCCCATCTCCCTCTTCCCCCATCTCCCCTCTTCCCCCCTCCACCCCCTCCACCCCCTACCCCCCTCCACCCCTCTTTCCCCTCTTCCCCCCTCTTTCCCCCCTTCCCCCCTCTTTCCCCCCTTTCCCTCCTCCCCCCCTTTCCCTCCTCCCCCACCTTTCCCCCCTTTTCCCCTCCCCCACCTTTACCCCCTTTCCCCCTTCACCCCTCCCCCCTTCACACCTTACCTCCCCTTCCCCGCCCTTCCCACCACCTCCCCCCCTTCCCACCACCTCCCCCCCCTTCCCACCACCCCCCCCCCTTTCCCACCGCCCCCCCCTTCCCACCACCTCCCCCCCTTCCCACCACCTCCCCCCCCTTCCCACCTTCCCACCACCTCCCCCCCCTTCCCACCTTCCCACCCACCTCCCCCCCCTTCCCACCACCTCCCCCCCCTTCACACCTCCCCCTCTTCCCACCACCTCCCCCCTCTTCCCCCCTTCCCACCACCTCCCCCCTCTTCCCACCACCTCCCCCCTTCCCCTCCTCCATCTCCCCGTTTCCCCCCTTCCCCTCCTCCACCTCCCCCCTCTTCCCACCACCTCCCCCCTTCCCCTCCTCCATCTCCCCCGTTCCCCTCCTCCACCTCCCCCCTCCTCCACCTCCCCCCTTCCTCTCCTCCACCTCCCCCGTTCCCCTCCTCCACCTCCCCCCTCCTCCACCTCCCCCCTTCCCCTCCTCCACCTCCCCCCTCTTCCCACCACCTCCCCCCTTCCCCTCCTCCATCTCCCCCGTTCCCCTCCTCCACCTCCCCCCTCCTCCACCTCCCCCCTTCCTCTCCTCCACCTCCCCCTTCCCTTCCTCCCTTCACACCCCCTTCACCTCCTGTCACCACCCCCCCCCCTTCGCCTCCTGTCACCCCCCTCCTGTCACCCCTCCCTCCCTTCACCTCCCGGCAACCCCCCTCCACCTCCCGTCACCCCCCCTTCACCTCCCCTCACCCCTCCTTCACCTCCCCTAACCCCCCCTTCACCTCCCCTCCGCCCCCCCTTCACCTCCCCTCCGCCCCCCCTTCACCTCCCCTCCGCCCCCCCTTCACCTCCCCTCACCACCCCCCCCTCACCACCCATCCTCACCTCCCCTCCGACCTCCCCTCCGCCCCCCTTCACCTCCCCTCCCCACCCCCCACCACCCCTCCGACCTCACCTCCCCTCCTTCAACGCCTTTCGTCCGCCCTCCCGCCTCTGCCTTTCGCCCACCCGCACTTCTGCCTTTCACCCGCCCACCGCTCACACCCCTGCACCACACAGCCGCTGCACGCACTCAACAGACACCCGCCACTCGACACACCCGCCGCCTCTCACCCACCCCACACACTCGACACACACCTGCCGCCTCCTGCCCCTACGCAACAATATCACTGACCAGCTGTCACCCCGCACTCGCCACACACCCGCCGCCTCACACCCTAGCAGGACCCCGACCCACAGCCAGCACTCACTACCCATGCGCCACCCGTACTGAACACCCACCCGCCGCCTCACACCCTAGCAGGACACACGCCTCACATTTTCACATCACTTATGTCACCAAAATATATATTGTACTGTGGTGTGTTTACAATAAACCATTTTTATACAACATCGTATTACATTTTCTTCCATCTTTCTTTTCAACATTATTATCCAACCTTTACAACAAATACTCACCTATTGTTCCACAATTTATAAATAATACTACCTATTACGCATTTACATCCCGGGCAACGCCGGGTCTCTCAGCTAGTGATTAATATAATGGATACAGAGACACTACAGTAGAGCCGAGGCCGGCACCAGCCCGGGGAGTGGACACAGACAAGGGTCAGTTCTGTCAGTCACATTAAATGCTACATGTTTTATAATGGCACAGCACGCGTACACCAGCAGAAGCAGCAACAGCCCTAAGCAACCCCCACCAAGCCAAACCCAATGGCTTAGACTTGAGGCTGCACCCTATTTATATTCCCCTCCCATAATACATCTGTTTGCGGATTTTTAATCCGTTTGGCATATTCGGATTTAAAAAAAATCCTAGTCTTTTTGCAGACTGTCAGTTTTAGAAAATAAAAATAAATCTGCATTTTTGCCACTGATCCCTGAAAATCCGCAGCTGAAAGTAACTTGCGGATTCACATTTCTGCAGAAAATGTGCCCATTTTTACTCATGAATGTTAACACCTTGTCTAGCATTTTAATGTCTGTTTCATGCATACAGTAGATGTGATTCGCTCAAACATCCTCAGAACCCCATCCTTCCCTTTCCCCTGATCCTCTTGTCCTCCTTTCCACCAATTAGATTGTCAGCTTCTTGGGTCAGTACTTTGTTCTTACTGTTTTTCACCCTTGTACTGCACTGTGGCGCATTATAAATAATGTAATGTATTAAGTAGTTTCTCAGATTTTATTACATTTCTTACAAAGAAAGCTGTGTGGAGATCTATTTATAAAGCCATGAAGCGCACTTTAGCGCTGTTAGGATTTCCCCAGGAAGTTTTATTTTTATTTACTAGCTGAGAACCCCGGCGTTGCCCGGGATGTTTGTGGTGTGGGTGTGGCATTTGGGTGGGTAGTGGTCCACGCGGCCCATGTGCGGTGGTAGTGCTGCTGTGGCTGTACTTATGGTGATTGTATCGGTGTGCTGATTTGGGAGGGTTTGGTGCTGGTGTGGGGGTGCGGATGTGGGTGTGCCGATGGGGGAGGTGCAAAGGTGCCGATGTGTGAGTGTTGATGGGGGCTGGGAATGGCGGGGAGCCGAGAATGCCAGTGTGCTGGGGGGGCATGGGATACCGGTGTGCTGATGTGGTGGTGCTGGGGATAGTGTGTGTATACGTGTGTGTATACATTGTGTGTGTGTGTATACGTGTGTGTGTGTATACATTGTATGTGTGTGTGTGTATATACACGTGTGTGTGTGTATACACGTGTGTGTGTATACACGTGTGTGTGTGTGTATACACGTGTGTGTGTATACACACGTGTGTGTGTGTGTACACACGTGTGTGTGTGTGTATACACACGTGTGTGTGTGTACACACGTGTGTGTGTGTGTATATACACACGTGTGTGTGTGTGTATACACACGTGTGTGTGTGTATACACACGTGTGTGTGTGTATACACACGTGTGTGTGTGTATACACACGTGTGTGTGTACACACGTGTGTGTATACACACGTGTGTGTGTGTGTATACACACGTGTGTGTGTGTGTATACACCTGTGTGTGTGTGTATACACGTGTGTGTGTGTGTGTATACACACGTGTGTGTGTGTGTATACACACGTGTGTGTGTGTATACACACGTGTGTGTGTGTGTGTATACACACGTGTGTGTGTGTGTGTATACACACGTGTGTGTGTGTGTGTATACACACGTGTGTGTGTGTGTGTATACACACGTGTGTGTGTGTGTGTGTATACACACGTGTGTGTGTGTGTATACACACGTGTGTGTGTGTGTATACACACGTGTGTGTGTGTGTGTATACACACGTGTGTGTGTGTATACACACGTGTGTGTGTGTGTATACACACGTGTGTGTGTGTGTGTATACACACGTGTGTGTGTGTGTATACACACGTGTGTGTGTGTGTATACACACGTGTGTGTGTGTGTATACACACGTGTGTGTGTGTGTGTATACACACGTGTTGTGTGTGTGTGTATACACACGTGTGTGTGTGTGTGTATACACACGTGTGTGTGTGTATACACACGTGTGTGTGTGTGTATACACACGTGTGTGTGTGTAAGTGTGTGTATACACACGTGTGTGTGTGTGTATACACACGTGTGTGTGTGTATACACACGTGTGTGTGTGTGTGTATACACACGTGTGTGTGTGTGTATACACACGTGTGTGTGTGTGTATACACACGTGTGTGTGTGTGTGTATACACACGTGTGTGTGTGTTGTGTGTGTATACACGTGTGTGTGTGTGTACACACGTGTGTGTGTTGTGTGTGTGTACACACGTGTGTGTGTGTGTGTGTACACACGTGTGTGTGTGTGTGTGTATACACACGTGTGTGTGTGTGTGTGTGTATACACGTGTGTGTGTGTGTGTATATTGCAGAGCGTGGGGATTTGGGTGAGGTGGGGAGGGGGGAGAGAGAGTGAGGGGGCACCGGGAGAGGAGGGGGGGGTGGTGTGTGTGTAGTGTGTGTGTGCGTGCGTGTGCGTGTGTGTGTGTGTGGTGTGTGCTGTGTGTCCGTCCTTTAGCCCGTCACTCCGCCTCAGGCCAATGAGAGGTGCGGGGGCGGGGCAGGCCAAGGGACCAATGAGATTGCCGCTAGGGACGCAGACATACAGTGAACTCAGAAATATATAGTAGATAAAATATTTTACCAGGAAGTAATACATTGAGAGTTACCTCTCGTTTTCTAGTATGTCCTTCGCACAGAGTTAAGACAAACAATACATGGTTACAAATACAGTAACATGAGTGAATAGGGTATACATTATATACAAGACATTGCATTGCACAGTTAAAGAAAAAATTATATTATAGGCGTATGTAACAGTTACAGACCATGATGGAAATTAGGCAACATTTGGGGGTGACCCATATTCTCTTAGGACTGCACCCGGTGTGAGGGGGAAGGTGCTAAGGTTTCGTTTCATGTGCTATTTCTTGGACTTCCTGTCCTGCTTTGACCACACTGGCTACTTCTGGTTTCCTGAGAGCAAGACTTTGATTTCATTGGTTCGCAGAAGAATGATAAGTACATTGGTGGTCGTCCTCATCCTCACTGCACAGACCCTGATATGTGGTAAGAATCTTAAATAAATCTAAATGTCCGATTGAAAGGTTTAGATAATCAGCAACCCTCTGTATAGAGGAGGGTCCACCAGTTCTTTATAAGGGGGATAATTTACTTTCTGTCCTACTGCTGCCAAAAGTGTCTAAATTTCAGGTAATTTGTCCCATCTACTCCAGTGAGATGGAGTAGCGAGACGGAAGGACACAGACAAAGAAAAGAGACAGTGAATTAAGGAGATTATAGAGCGAGGTTATATAGGCCGTGAGTTTTTTTTTAACAGGGACAAATATCAGACATTTATGTGACATGTAGAATTGTTACTTCTCCAGATCCCTCCGTTGAACTAAAGCTGATTGTCCATCAGGACTCTATCAATGCCACTGTTGGTCAATCTCTTCTCTCCTCCCAACTTCCTATACCATTAGACGTTCCGTCTCTCACTGGCCATCTATACAATGGACAATTGGTAATCGTATGATCGTGTATTTCTCTGCACTTAATGGCTCTATCAACACTGAAGGTTTTCCCACATGGATTTCTGGGGAAAACCATAACATACCCGATGCATCAAGGACGAGTGGAATTCTACCCCCATGAACGCGTCCCTGTTACTGGAGGATCTTCAGCTCAATGACAGCGGGACTTACCACATTACCTTACTACACCTTTGAGAAAATAATCAAGAAGAACCCTCAGCGTGTGGGTACATGAGGGATCCTGCATCTTTTGGTATGTATTTGCTGCAGAAATAAGAAATAAAGACTAATTAAAGGGGCAGTCCAATGTAGGGACCAAAGTGACCTAATGACAAGTGACATGTTAATTGGGTTAAAAAATCAGTCCACGTAGGACCTCAAAAAGCTAATCTATAATAACATTTGTAAAGTGTAGAGTTCCACAGTGGACCAAGGTGACCTGATCCCTCCTGAATTTTGATATAAAATGATCTTCGTGTTTCTCAGAGGAAGATACAGCACAGGGAAGGAAGCTCCTCATTTTCATATTCCGCACAATGTTCTGCTTGCTCCCCATAGTTGCACTCGGGTTCTCTTATCCGACGCTGGGAGTGTCAATAACTTGAACCTGTTTGCGTCTGTATAATTAATACTGTACACTGTATAAAGTCTCATCTAAGTATCTCTATCCATTTCCTGTCCCTGATAGTGAAAAATGCTGGACTGTGTATAATGATGCTGAATATGTCTGTAACACGCGCAGTCCCTGATAATGAACACACTGTATGTATAAATAAGGCTGAGTATCTCTATATACTGATAATGAAAATACTGCACTATGTAATGATGCCCATCCCCCCCTCTCACAATTCCCTCTCTATCCCCATCTCTCTCTCTCCAATCCCCTCTCCCCACTCTCTCTCCCCCCACTCCCCTAACTCTCTCCCCATCCCCTCTCTCTGTACCCATCCCCTCCTCATCCCTTTCTCACGTTCTCTCTTGTCCCCCATCCCCTATCTCTCCCAATCCCCCCATCCTCCCTTTTTCTCTCCCTCCCCCCTCTCTCCCATCCCATCTCCCCAATCCCCCTCTATACCCCTCTCTTTCCCACATCCTCACTCTCTCTCCTCATCCACTCTCTCTGTGCCCATTATACTCCTCACCATGCCCTCCAATTCTTTCCATCCCCTCTCACTCTCTCCCCATCCCATCTCTATCCATTCCATCTCCTCTCAACCTCTCGCGCCATCCCCTGTGTCACCATCTCCCCTCTCTCTCTTCTCATCTCTCTTGTGTCTGTGCGTGTCACTTTCTTTGTGTCTCTCGAGAAAAGGAAACAGAATCCCTGGTAAGTGGCCATGAGAGAGGTGGGTGGGGAATGGGAGACTGTCTCCATTTCCACCTGTCAGTACACTGTGTAGTCTGACTGCTATGACCGCCTCTGTCTTTCACTGACTATTTAAGCCTCTACATTAAGAGGTCACATAACTGTCACTATTATACAAAGTGGCAGAGGTGCCAAGATAGGTGCCTTCTCTACCCCTTTACACAACTATTTGACACAACCAACATGTAGCTGCACTCTGATCATTAGAAAGTTGAAGAAGAAAAAATGTCAGACAACAGCTCTTGCATTGAAATATGCGACCTACGGGAGACATCACTGCTGGTTCAGGACATTCTGGATGTGATCATGGTTGTTGACATTGTGGTTCTGGTCGTGTTGGGTCATCATCACAACATGAACCCCGACCGGTCAATGGTACTAGTGATGATGACGTCTGTGTAACAGGAGGATGATGATGATGATGAGGAGGAAGGTAACATCAATGTATGTGCTGTAAATGGCAGTGTCTGACCTAGGCGGCCAGGCCACGCTCTACCACACTGGCCACAGAAACTAAATGTGTATAATTGTAGCCATCCTTGAAATGAATGAACAAAGACAGTATTGTTGTTGTTGTTATTATTATTAATAAGATACTGTTATATGATTAATATAATGGCTACAGAGACACTACAGTAGAGCCGAGGCCGGCACCAGCCCAGGGAGTGGACACAGACAAGGGTCAGTTCTGTCAGTCACATTAAATGCTACACGTTTTATAATGGCACAGCACGCGTACACCAGCAGAAGCAGCAACAGCCCTAAGCAACCCCGACCAAGCCAAACCCAAGAGCACAATGGCTTAGACTTGAGGCTGCACCCCTATTTATATTCTCCCCCCATAATGCATCTGTTTGCGGATTTTTATTCCGTTTTGCAGATTCGGATTTAAAAAAATCCTAGTCTGTTTGCAGATTGTCAGTTATAGAAAATAAAAATAAATCTGCATTTTTGCCACTGATCCCTGAAAATCCGCAGCTGAAAGTAACTTGCAAATTCAAAGCGGATTCACATTTCCGCAGAAAATGTGCCCATCTTTTCTCATGAATGTTAACACCTTGTCTAGCATTTTAATGTCTGTTTCATGCATACAGTAGATGTGATTCGCTCAAACATCCTCAGAACCCCATCCTTCCCTTACCCCTGATCCTTTTGTCCCCCTTTCCACCAATTAGATTGTCAGCTTCTTGGGTCAGTACTTTGTTCTTACTGTTTGTCACACTTGTACTGCACTGTGCACATTATGAATAATGTTATGTATTAAGTAGCTTCTCAGCTTTATTTGTAAGAAATGTAATAAATCTGTGCGGAGATCTATCTATATATTTTTCAAAACGTTGTATGTCTGTCCCAAAGGCCAATCTGATAAGGCCAATCTGATTGGTCAGTTGGTCTGTCACTCACCCTCTGGCCAATCAAATTGGTCCGTGGACCAGCCCCGCCCCGCACGTCTCTTTGGTCACACTCACCCACTGCCCGCTCCTCAGTGCCGCCGCCTCACCTCTCCTCTCCCCACATTCTTCTCCCCCCACACCCACAGCAAACCCCAGCCTCTGCACAGCTACCCACGGCCAGCGGCGCACGCTCCTCGGCGCCACAGCCTCACCTCTCCCCAAATTCCCCCCAAACCCACAGCAAACCCCAGCCTCTGCACCGTGGGGCCAGCGGCGCCCGTTCCTCGGCGCCACAGCCTCACCTCAAACGCCCCCCCTCCTCCACCTCACCTCTCGACATGCCGCCTCCCGCCGAGTAACCGCCGCCGCCACCTCTCACACGTTGCCTGGTACCTCACGACTGACGCGCACACACCCACTGACTGACGCACACACACACACACACACACACTCTCTGACTGACGCACACACACAGCCGGATGCGCGTTGTGACAGAAACCAGGGGTTGGTAATAAACTCCATATACAGGGCTCCCAGGATACTGAACAGTTTCTGTCCTGTCTAAGCTGAACAGGGCAGCCTCGTGGTACAGGCACTCCATTCCACAGTTTGTCTGCTGCCTGTTTTCTGTCACCTGTCATGCTGATTAGAGTTCAGGTATATAAGACCTGTTTCCTGTTTCCTCTGAGCCCCGCCCAAGAGCCTGGAAGGCTGCTGAACTGCAGAGGGGTGAGAAAGCCTCTTTCCCAAATCGCTTCATTCATTCTGTTAGTTTGTCTAAAGACTGCAAAGGTACTTATTTTGTTGGTGGAAGTGGACAAGCCACTTCCAACTCTGAGTCAGGGACATCTAAGTTTAAGTTATCGCTCAGACGAGCAGCTTTTTGTTTGGCTTTGTTTTCTGTTTAAACTGTGGCAGTCTCAGTGCCTGGGACTGAATAAACCAGGCATAGCCTGTTTAAAGGAACAGTACGTGACGTCTCATCATTTAACCTACCCTAAAAGACCGTGTTCTAACAGTCCCGGACAGACGGCGGAGCCCCGGAGTAAGCCGTTTGTCACATATGGTGGAGAATGCGGGCAGAACACTGAAAGGTCTGGGGGTTAAAGAACTTTAAAAAAAAAAAAAAAAAAAAAAAAAAAAGGTTTTTTTTTCTCTCTCTCCAAACAAGTTGGAAGACGTGGTGAGTGCGCTGGTACGCAATGTCGCTGTCCAGAAAGACGCGAATGAAACCCAGCGACAGCTGTTAATAGCCCAGCAAGAGACTAATGCAAACCAGCAAGAGACAAACCGCCTGCTGAGAGAGGAGCAAAAGCGGTTCGCTCAGGGCTTACAGCAGGAACTCGAGATCCTGAGGGGGACTATCAGTAACCTTCCACTGGCAGAGGCAGCCCCAGTTCCGAAAATGACCAGGGCAAGCCACTACCTTCAGAAGATGGGACCCTCGGATGATGTGGAAGCCTATCTTCTCACGTTTGAACGCACGGCACAGAGAGAGGGATGGCCAGAAGCTGAGTGGGCTGGTCTAATCGCACCCTTCCTAAGCGGCGAACCCCAGAAGGCTTACTTTGATCTAGAGCCAGCCGAAGCTAACGTCTATGCAAAATTGAAGTTCGAGATCCTCGCCCGCCTCGGCGTAACCACGGCTGTTCGTGCCCAAAGGTTTCACGCATGGTCCTTCACGATGGATAAAGCCACCCGAAGCCAGATGTATGACCTCATCCACCTCGCCTGGAAGTGGCTACAACCCGAGATCAACTCAGCAAGCCACATCGTGGAACGGTTGGTCATGGACCAGTTCTTGAGGAAACTTCCCTCTGCCTTACGCCGTTGGGTCAGTCGGAGTGACCCCCACAATGCGGATGAGCTTGTGGCCCTTGTAGAAAGGTACAGTGCAGCAGAAGAGCACCCGCAACCCACAGTCGTGGAGCAACCCCACTATCCGAGGTTCCAGGACTCTTCCAGAGACGGTAAAAGGGTACCGGGGTTAAGGGGCGCTGAAGAGCGGCGACCACCTTCACGCCGCTCCAGCAACAGTGGTTCGCACACTAAGGGCAATAGCCAACATGGGGAGCCGGGAAAAGGCTCTAAGTGGGACACAGACTATGTACCTAAATGTGTAAATTGTCATGAGAGGGGCCACACAGCAAAAATCTGCCCACTAAATGATGAGCCCATGCAATGCAACAGCGTGGAACCTTATTCGCTGTTGTCCCAATGTATGGGCCCTAGCCCAGAGGACCCCTTGAATAACCATCTGTGGGCATTTGTAAAGGTTAATGGTAAGAGGGTTCGGGCACTTCTTGACTCTGGGAGTATGGTCACACTAGTGTCCGAATACCTATTGCCCATTAAGAAGAAACAGGTAAACAGTTCACAAAGAGTGGCAATTTGTTGTATACATGGGGATAATCATGAATATTCCACTGTTGATGTTTTTTTTGAAACAGAATTTGGTTCTTTAGATTTCAAGGTGGGTGTTGTACCCAAACTGGCACATGATGTGTTAATAGGGACCGACTTTCCCCATTTTCTAAAAATGTGGTCCCCAGCTCAGAATAGCGCCCAGAGTTCAATAGCAGACCATAACGAAGTGTTAGAAGAAACAAATCCTTTCCCTTTTTCAGAAATGGAGGTTGACGAGGGCCCAAATAAGAAGGGGGAAAAGGAGGAGTGCTGTGAAATTCCCTTCCCCATCACTACTTTGGTAGGGAATACCCCAAATCAAGATGTTGATCAGGCACTTACCACCCCAGTACAGGATAAGACCCTCGCTGACCTAGAGGTCAGTCCTGGGAGTTTTAAGAAGGCCCAGTGGGAGGACCCCACATTAGCGGTAGCAAGGGGAAATATACGGGACCAGAATAGTACTCATGGCCAACCAGATAGGTCACTTGCTTACCCCTACTTCGAGGTAGAGAACGACCTAGTATATCGGGTTGATAAAAGAAAATCAGTTACAACTAAACAATTGTTGGTACCACGGACATTCCGTAACGTAGTATTACACCTCGCACATAGTCATCCATTGGGGGGACACCTAGGGGTGGAAAAGACAAAAGAAAAGGTTCTCCGAAGCTTTTATTGGCCTGGGGTTCTGGCAGAAATTACAAACTATTGTTCCTCATGCCCAGAATGTCAGATCACCGCCCCGTTCAAAGCATACCGCAGCCCATTGGTACCCCTTCCCATAATAGAGGTACCATTTGACCGGATTGCTATGGATCTAGTAGGACCCCTAATAAAGTCTGCTAGGGGACATCAGCATATATTGGTAATATTAGATTATGCTACCCGATATCCGGAGGCAGTTCCCCTACGTAGCACCTCTGCTAAAAACATAGCAAAAGAGTTAGTACTTCTGTTTTCCCGGGTCGGAATTCCTAAAGAGATCTTATCTGACCAGGGAACACCATTTATGTCCCAAGTAACAAAAGAGCTATGTAAACTCCTAAAAATCAAGCATCTCAGAACCTCAGTCTATCATCCACAAACAGATGGTTTAGTGGAAAGGTTCAATAAAACCTTAAAGAGCATGTTACGCCGGGCGGTCGATAAGGATGGGAAAAACTGGGACTGTTTGTTACCATACCTGTTATTTGCCATTAGGGAAGTTCCCCAGTCATCCACAGGCTTCTCCCCGTTTGAACTATTGTATGGCCGACATCCAAGGGGCTTACTGGATATAGCCAAAGAAACTTGGGAACACGAGGTTACCCCTTACAGAAGTGTAATAGAGCATGTTGCCCAAATGCAGGACCGCATTGCTGCAGTCCTACCCATAGTGAGGGAACACATGGAGAAAGCTCAAGAAGCACAAAGGAATACGTATAATAAGGGTGCTAGGGTCAGAATTTTTTTTCCAGGTGATAGGGTACTAGTTCTGGTTCCCACCGTGGAGAGTAAATTCCTTGCTAAATGGCATGGGCCATATGAGGTCTTGGAAAGAGTGGGAGAAGTAAATTATAGGGTAAGGCAGCCAGGTAGGAGGAAACCTGAGCAAATTTACCATATAAACCTACTCAAGCCCTGGAAAGATAGAGAGGTCTTGTTAACCCTAGTACCCCCAGGTCCGTCAGAGAATCAAGAAACTGACCCAGAGGTTAGCATAGCTGAAACACTGTCCGTGCATCAGAAACGAGAGGTCCAGAGTTTAGTGAGAAGGAACAAAGAAATCTTCTCTACACAGCCAGGTAAAACTAACGTAATTAAACATGACATAGTCTCTGAACCGGGGGTCCGAGTTAACCTTAAACCGTACCGAATCCCAGAGCCCAAGAGAGAGGCTATAAGTTTAGAGGTTAAAAAAATGCTAAAACTAGGCGTAATTGAGGAATCCCAAAGTGGGTGGAACAGCCCTATAGTTTTAGTCCCAAAGCCAGACGGTACAACAAGGTTTTGTAATGACTACCGGAAACTAAACGCGGTGTCAAAATTTGATACTTATCCTATGCCCAGGGTGGATGAACTTGTAGAGAGACTGGGCAAAGCCCGATATCTCACAACCCTAGACCTAACAAAAGGGTACTGGCAGGTTCCCCTCACAGAAAGGGCAAAAGAAAAAACAGCCTTCCCAACCCCAGACGGCCTCTTTCAATATAAGGTGCTGCCTTTTGGCTTACATGGAGCTCCCGCCACATTCCAAAGAATGATGGATAAAATTTTAAAACCACATGTTCGGTACGCTGCCGCCTACCTGGATGATGTGGTAATCCATAGTGAAGATTGGCAGTCCCACCTTCCAAAGGTCCAAGCTGTGCTCGACGCAGTTCGGTCTGCTGGACTAACTGCTAACCCCGCTAAATGCACTATTGGTCTGGAGGAGGCCAAGTATCTGGGGTATTCTATTGGTAGAGGGTTACTCAAACCACAAACACTCAAAGTAGAGGCGATACAAAATTGGCCAAGGCCAGTCACAAAAAAACAAGTAAGGACCTTTTTGGGGTTAATTGGCTACTATAGGAGGTTTATTCCCAATTTTGCAACTAAGGCAACCCCACTAACCGACCTCACAAAAGCAAGAGGACCGCTAATGGTAAAGTGGTCCCCCGAAGCCGAACAGGCCTTTAGAAGCCTGAAAGAAGCTCTCTGTGCCCAACCAGTGTTGGTCACACCTGACTTCTCCAAAGAGTTCGTAGTCCAAACCGACGCATCTGAGGTAGGGCTGGGGGCGGTACTCTCCCAGGAGTCTCAAGGGGAGGAGCACCCCATCCTTTATTTAAGTAGGAAACTAAATCCCCAGGAGAAAAATTACTCCATAGTCGAGAAAGAGTGTCTCGCAATAAAGTGGGCTGTAGAGACACTCAAGTATTATCTGTTGGGGAGAAAGTTCCGATTGGTCACAGATCATGCACCCCTTACCTGGATGTGTCAAAATAGGGAGAAGAACGCTAGGGTGACCAGGTGGTTCCTAAGCCTACAGCCCTTTAAATTTTCTGTGGAACACAGGTCGGGGCACAAACATGGCAATGCCGACGGGTTGTCAAGGATGCACTCCCTAATATCCATGGTCGCTCACCCCTCGAGGTCTGAGCTGGGGGGGAGGATATGTGACAGAAACCAGGGGTTGGTAATAAACTCCATATACAGGGCTCCCAGGATACTGAACAGTTTCTGTCCTGTCTAAGCTGAACAGGGCAGCCTCGTGGTACAGGCACTCCATTCCACAGTTTGTCTGCTGCCTGTTTTCTGTCACCTGTCATGCTGATTAGAGTTCAGGTATATAAGACCTGTTTCCTGTTTCCTCTGAGCCCCGCCCAAGAGCCTGGAAGGCTGCTGAACTGCAGAGGGGTGAGAAAGCCTCTTTCCCAAATCGCTTCATTCATTCTGTTAGTTTGTCTAAAGACTGCAAAGGTACTTATTTTGTTGGTGGAAGTGGACAAGCCACTTCCAACTCTGAGTCAGGGACATCTAAGTTTAAGTTATCGCTCAGACGAGCAGCTTTTTGTTTGGCTTTGTTTTCTGTTTAAACTGTGGCAGTCTCAGTGCCTGGGACTGAATAAACCAGGCATAGCCTGTTTAAAGGAACAGTACGTGACGTCTCATCATTTAACCTACCCTAAAAGACCGTGTTCTAACAGTCCCGGACAGACGGCGGAGCCCCGGAGTAAGCCGTTTGTCACAGCGTGCACACACACACACTGGCGCACACACACCCACTGACAGACGCACACACCCACTGACTGACGCACACACCCACCGACCGACGCGCAGACACCCACCGACTGACGCGCGCACACACCCACCAACTGACGCGCGCACACACACACACCGACTGACGCACACACACAACCACCGACTGACGCACACACACACACCGACTGACGCGCACACACACCCACTGACTGACGCACACACACCCACCGACTGACGCACACACACACCCACCGACTGACACACACACACACACAGACTGGCGCGCACACACACACCCACTGACTGACGCGCACACACACACCACTCACTGACGCACACACAGACTGGCGCGCACACACACACCCACTGACTGACGCGCACACACACACACCCACTGACTGACGCACACACCCACCCACCGACGCACACACCCACCCACGACTGACGCACACACACACACCGACTGACGCGCACACACACACACACCGACTGACGCACACACACACACACCGACTGACGCACACAAACACCCACCGACTGACGCGCACACACACACACACACCGACTGACGCACACACCCACCCACCGACTGACGCACACACCCACCCACCGACTGACGCACACACACACACACCAACTGACGCGCACACCCACCCACCGACTGACGCACACACACACACACTGACTGACGCGCACACACACACACTGACTGACGCACACACTGACTGACGCACACACACACTGACTGATGCACACACACACACTGATTGACGCACATACACACACTGACTGACGCACACACACACACTGACTGACACGCGCGCACACACACTGACGCGCACGCACACACACTGACGCGCACGCACACACACTGACGCGCACACACACACTGCATGAACCTGTAAAGGAGGGGGGAACGGAGCTGGAAAGGGTTCGGGGGACCGGACTGGTAAATGGGGGGGGCAGCTGGATTAATGGGAACGGTGGACAAACAGAGAGGGGGGAGACAGGGGAAGAGAGAGGGGGTAGACAGTGGAAGAGAGAGAGAGAGAGGGGGGGGAAGAGAGAGAGAGAGGGGAAGAGAGAGAGAGAGGGGAAGAGAGGGGAGAAGAGAGAGAGGGGGGGAGAGCGGGGAAGAGAGAGGGGGGAGACACGGGAAGAGAGAGGGGGGAGACAGAGGGAGAGGGGAGTGCAGGAACATTACATCCTGGGCAACGCCGGGTCTCTCAGCTAGTTCATCTATATAATTGAAAACGTTGTATGTTTGCTGTTCTTATGGGCAATCTGATTGGTCCGTCGGTCTGTCACTCAGCCTCTAGCCAATCAGATTGCTTCGTGCCCCCCCCCCCCCCCCCGCACGCCTCCCATTGGCTTGCTTGCTGCCGACACAACTGGGGGGGACACACGCACAACCACCCGCCCACTCTCCTCTTCTCCTCCTCACCCCGCGATCTGGGCTGCTGGATCCCCGCCCCCATCACCCAAAGCACACCTCCACCCCGCCGGCTCACCCCCCCTCTATCACCCTCCTCACCCACAGCTCACCTCCCCGCTACCTTCCCTCGTGGCGCCCTTAACCCTGCTTGGCTGCGGGGGGGGCAGGTGCGCGGCCCGGCAGACTTCTCACCTCCCCGCTACCTTCCCCTCGGCGCGTCTTCCCCCCTCAACACGACTCACCCTCCACTGCTCCGCCATCACCTAGTGCCATGCGCAGCGGGAGGGGGGAGCAAGGCAGTGGCGGTGCGGGGGCGGATTGGCGGCCGTTCTACTCCCTCCCCCCTCCTCCTGGCCACTGTGTGTGTCTTCCACTGTGTGTGTCTGTGCCACTGTGTGTAACACTGTGTGTGTGATACACTGTAGGGGGGGAAAGGAGCTGCGCATGGGGGGGACACCGGAGCTAGCTGCACATGTGGGGGGGTAACCGAGAGAGAGGGGGAGCGGAGAAACAGACAGGGGGAGTGGAGAGAGAGGAGGGAGCGCAACATTTTACTCCCGGGCAACGCCGGGTCTCTCAGCTAGTTAATCAATAAAGCGCTCTTTAGCACTGTTAGGATTTCCCTAGGACTTTTGTCTCCATGATGGTAATTAGGCAACATTTGGGGTGACCCATACTCTCTTAAGACTGCACCGGTGTGAGGGGGAAGGTGCTAAGGTTTCGTTTCATGTGCTATCTCTTGGACTTCCTGTCCTGCTTTAACCACACTGGCTACTTCTGGTTTCCTGAGAGAAGAGTTTGATTTAATTGTTCTCAAAAGAATGTACAATTGAATATAGAAAGCGCAAACTAAAATATATAAATGGTCCTTCGTGCAGCTAAAAATAAGTCTCTAGACACGGTGTACGTGGATAAATGTGTGCAATATGGTGAAAAGTGATGAACCAAGTGTAATGGTAATAAGTGAACGAATCACTCACACACAGGTATCGATAGATGAATGTCTTGGCAGGTCCTCCTCTCAAATGGAAAAAGTGAAAGAAGAAAACATAGCATAACACAATTTTAATGAACACAACAAACATATGGTGGGAGAGAAAATAAACTCTCATTCTCCCAGTCCTTCAAAGCGTTGAGTGCTATAAGGGCACACTCACACCTCTCCGGATCACTAGAATCCTCTAGGACATATTCCTTATATGTTCTAAGATTCTCACTTTCCTCCAGTAACAAAATCTTACTGTGCGGCCTACATTCTGCAGGCCGCAAGGACGTTCAAGTAGATAAACTACAACATTTGTATTTCAGTTTATCAAATTTCTAATGGGGAATGTCTCCTTAGTAACATTAGAACCGAACTTCTAACGTTACTAAGGAGACATTCCCCATTAGAAATTTGATAAACTACAAAATTTGTAATGCAGTTTATCTATTTGAATGTCCTTGCGGCCTGCAGTATGTAGGCCGCACAGTAAGATTTTTGAAAGTCAGAATCTTAGAACATATAAGGAATATAAATATAGGGCTGGAAACCCATAATGTCTCCCTACATTTTAAGTATGTTATAGAGCGAGGTTATATAGACCGTGAGTTTTTTTTAACAGGACAAATGTCAGACATTTATGTGACATGTAGAATTGTTTCTTCTCCAGATCCCTCCGTTGAACTAGAGCTGATTGTCCATCAGGACTCTATCAATGCCACTGTTGGTCAATCTCTTCTCCTCCCAACTTCCTATACCATTAGACGTTCCGTCTCTCACTGGCCATCTATACAATGGACAATTGGTAATCGTATGATTGTGTATTTCTCCACACTTAATGGCTCTATCAACACTGAAGGTTTTCCCACATGGATCTCTGGGAAAACCGTAACATACCCGATGCATCAAGGACGAGTGGAATTCTACCCCATGAACGCGTCCCTGTTACTGGAGGATCTTCAGCTCAATGACAGTGGGACTTACCACATTACCTTACTACACTTTGAGAAAATAATCAGGAAGAACCTCAGCGTGTGGGTACATGAGGATCCTGCATCTTTTGGTATGTATTTACTGCTGAAATAAAGACTAATTAAAGGGGCAGTCCAATGTAGGACCAAAGTGACCTAATGACAAGTGACATGTTTATTGGGTCAGTTCACGTAGGACCAAAAAGAATTTATGACAATAGCATCTTTAAAGTGACAGTTTCATATAGGACCAAGGTGGCCTGATCCCTCCTGAATTTTGATATACATTTTTCTTCTTGTTTCTCAGAGGAAGATACAGCACAGGGAAGGAAGCTCCTCATTTTCATATTCCGCACAATGTTCTGCTTGCTCCCCATAGTTGCTCTCGGGTCTCTTATCCGACGCTGGGAGTGTCAATAACTGAACCTGGGTGCGTCTGTATAATAAATACTGCACATTGTATAAAGTCTCATCTAAGTATCTCTATCCATTTCCTGTCGCTGATAATGTCCCTGTCTCTGTCACTCACTCACTGTTGTATAATTAGGCTGATTATCTCAATACACTGATAATGAACATACTGCACTGTATAATGATAGTGAGTATGTCTATACGCTTCCAGCCCCCTTATAATGAACACACTGCAATGTAGAATCAACATGAGTATCTATTCACTTACACTTCTGATAATGAACATATTGTGCTGTATAGTGATACTGTTTATCTTTACTCCCTGCTAATAAACAATATGCCCTGAATAATAAGAAGCATCTTCATATACGTCCAGCCCATAATAATGACCATGCTGCACTGTATAATAATGCTGAGTACATCTGTAGACTTCCAGTCCCCTGATAATGACCATGCTGCACTGTGCAATGATGCCATTATTTTCCTTAAATAAACCTAATCATGTTTAAAATAACTTCTGCCTGTTTTCATTCCTTTAGAAAATGAAAAATTGTATTGTATTTGTGGTCTCGGAATTGGTGTGTGTGTGTGTAGGGGGGGGGGGGGAGAACGGGACGTGTTCGCCCTACGTCTAGTCTACCCTGTCCCTCTTAAATAGGGTGACCAGATGTCGACGTTTTTAGGGCTCTGTCCTGACTTTTTCGGGTGCTGTCCCGGTTTTGTGTCCCCCTGGCGAGCAACGACAGCGCATGCCCATGAACGAGCGGCAAGCGCATGTGCACGACCGGCCAAGTGACAAACGCGCATGCGTGGTCGGCAAACGCTCTTCACGCATGAGCGGTGCTCTGACTGGTCGTGCGCGGTCGGCAAGCTCTGAGTGTGCATGCGTGACATTTGTCCTGTTTTTTGCCGGAACCAATATGGTCACCCTACTCTTAAAGCCATAGAACAAGGTAAGAATCAAAAATCCAGCCGCTCCATAATACAAAAAGTAGGCACTCGCCAGCAAAAGGAGAAAATTTAAACAACTTACCGTAATTTTCTTTTCCTGGAACCATGGCAGTGGGCACATAGTTACCCTCCCTATGTATGTCTAATGCCTATATGCCCACTGCCATGGTTCCAGGAAAAGAAAATTACGGTAAGTTGTTTAAATTTTCTCCTTTCCTGATCACCCTGGCAGTGGGCACCATTGGGACATACCCAAGCAGTGCAAATTTTAGGGAGGGATACATCAGATTAGACAACACCAGTTTAATGTCTTATCAGTTCAACCTTTATTAATACACTTTACACTTTATTTCACTACAGTTTCTAAGACTCTACGCCCAAAGCTTGCATCAGCTGATGATTGTACGTCTAGTCTGTAGTATTTCAGAAATGTATTGAATGAGGACCAGACAGCTGCTTTACATATCTGCCCTGGTGTGGCCTGGGCTTTAAATGCCCATGAAGTAGCCATGGCCCTTGTAGAATGGGCCTTCACGTTCAAAGGTTTATCTTGTCCTTTGCTTTCATAAGCTCTTTTGATACAAGCCACAATCCACTGTGCAATTGTAGTCTTTGATGCTGCTTGACCTTTCTTTGGTCCTTCTGGAATGACAAATAATTTGTCAGACTTTCTGATGTCTCTCATCCTTTCTAGGTACACCTTAAGACATCTCACCACGTCCAATTTGTGTAACCTTTCCTCTTTCTTATTTTTTGGTTCTGGACAAAAAGACGGGATCACGATCTCCTGATTCATGTGGAACTGTGATACCACCTTTGGCAGGAATTGATGTATCGGTCTAAGAACTGCCTTGTCTTGATGTATGATTAGGAATGGCTCCTTAGCAGATAGCGCCTGTAGTTCTCCCACTCTCCTTGCCGAGGTGATTGCTATCAGAAACGCCATTTTCCATGACAACCATTTTAGGCCAATGTCCTGTATTGGTTCAAACGGAGCTGCTGTTAATACATCCAAGACTAACGACAAGTCCCATGTAGGTACTCTGTTCTTAATTTGAGGTTTTAACCTTTTAACTGCTTGAAAGAACCTGATTATCAGTCTTTCTACTGCCAGATTTCTTTCCAACAAAGCTGATAGTGCCGACACTTGTACTTTTAATGAGCTGAGACTGAGACCTTTCTCAAATCCTTTATGCAGGAATTCCACTATCGATACAATTCTTGGTGAAAGGAAATTTTCTCTCTCTTTTTCACACCAATCACAAAAGCAAAGCCAGATTCTATGGTAAACTCTTGATGTGGAACTTTTCCTTGCTTGTAAGAGGGTTTGAATTGTTTTCTCTGAACAACCCTTCAGTCTCAATGTCTCCCGCTCAATCGCCATGCCGTCAAAGCCCATTGTTTGGTATTTGGATGGCTTATTGGCCCCTGTTGCATCAGGCCTTTTTGATCTGGTATGTGCCATGGTGTATCCACTGCCATATTTACCAGGTGTGTAAACCAAAGCCTTCTTGGCCAGTATGGTGCTATGAATATCACCTCTGCTCTCTCTTCTCTGATTTTCCTGATTGTTTTTGGAATCAGAGGAATTGGAGGGAACAGGTATCCCAATTTGAAGTCCCATTTGAGACTGAGAGCATCTGTAGCTTGTGCGCTTGGGTGAAATTGTCTGGAACAATAGTTCCTTACTTTGCGATTCTGGTGTGTCGCCATCAGATCGATGTCTGGTTGACCCCATCGCTCTACCAGTTCTTGAAATACTCCTGGATTTAACGCCCATTCTCCTGGGTGAATGATATTGCGACTTAGAAAGTCTGCTGTGACATTTTCTAGTCCTGGGATATGTATGGCTGTGATATCCGACAAGTGGCACTCTGCCCAACCGAGTATTTCTGCTGTGAGCTTCATCAGCTTTCTGCTCCTGGTTCCTCCTTGTTTGGCTATATATTTGACCACAGAGCTGTTGTCTGATTCTATCTTTATACAGCCACCTCTTATTTTGTCCTGGAAAACTTCTAGGGCCTTTTGTACTGCTTTTAATTCCAGTAGATTTGATGGTAAGTGGATTACCTGATTTTCCCAGGTTCCTTGCACCACTTTTTCTCCCATCTGAGCCCCCCAACCTGTCTTGCTCGCATCTGTTGTAATTTTTAACCAGTGCACAGGTTGTAGCGTTTTCCCTTTGACCAGGTTCCGGGTATCTTCCCACCATTTTAACTCTCGTTTTGTTTGTGGGTGTAACAAGATTCTTTGTCTTGTGTCTTTGTGATTCCCGTTCCATTGCTGTAGAAAATTGTTTTGCAGAGGTCTCATATGCAACGCTGCCCACTTTGTGACGCTTAATGTTGAAGCGAATTTCCCCAGGAGTCTCATGCATTCTTCTGCAGAAGTCCTGGTAGCTTTTCTGAGCCTCCTTGTTCGTATGGCTATGTCTAGCCCCTTTGCCTCTGGCAATCTCACTTCTCCTTTCTCTGTATCGAATTCTACTCCCAGAAATCTTAAGAGTTGAGTGGGTACCAAATGGCTCTTGTCTCTGTTTATTAACCAACCGTGATGTTCTAGGAAGGTTATAACCATTTTCTGGTCCTGTTGGAGTTTCTCCCGATCCCTTGATTTTACCAGGATGTCGTCCAGGTAAGGGTATATCTCTACCCCCCTTTTTCTCATCTCTGCCACTAGAGGGGCTAGGACCTTTGTAAACGACCTTGGGGAAGTTGCCAGACCAAATGGTAGTGCTCTGTATTGATAATGCTCCTGATTTACTGCAAACCTTAGGAATTTTTGATGCCCTTTTGCTATCGGTACATGTAAATAAGCGTCTTTTAAGTCTATCGCCACCATCCAGTCTCCTGGTTGTACCTCTTGTATAATCAGATTTACAGACACCATCTTGAACTTTCTTATCTTCAAGAATGAATTTACCCTTCTTAGGTCTAGGATTGCTCTGTAATCCCCTGTAGGTTTCCTTACCAAAAATATTCTGGAATAAATTCCGCTTCCTCTGTTTTCCTGAGGTACCTTTTCTATTACTTCTGCCTGTAGTAATTTCCTTAAAGCTATATTCATCTGCTTTCTCTTTTCTTTGGAGTGTATCCATGTTATCACCCCCATATTTCTTTTTGGTATCTCCCTGAATTCCATACTGTATCCTTGACGAATGGTTTGTAACACCCACTCGTCCTGTATTGTTTGGGCCCATGTTGTGGAAAACATTCTCAGCCGTCCTCCTACGGACAACTGCTGGGCCATCTGACCTTCATGTGGATTTATTCTTTGCGAATGATCCTCTTCCTCTAGAGCCACGAAAAAGCCGGTTCTGGCCACCTCTCCATGTTGTTTGCCTTGGAGAAGACCTACCAGGCTTGTATGCCTTTGCTTCTCTATATTGATTTTTATTCATGTGTTGGAGATTGAATCTCCTGGCTCTGTATTCCTGCGGCAAAAAAATGCTCTTTCCACCTGATGCCTTTGTTATTATTGCATCTAGTTTGCTGCCGAATAGGAATTCACCTTCAAAGGGCAATGTACACAAGCTGTTCTTTGATGGTGTGTCAGCCATCCACTGTCTGAGCCATAAAGCTCTTCTTGCAGATACCGCCAGTGCCATAGACTTGGCTGCTATTTTTACTGCATCTAATGAGGCTTCTGCTATGTAATCAGTTGCCCATTTCACCTCTGACAACGCCTTAAGAATAGTACTTCTTTTTACACCCTTGTCTATTGCCTCTTCAATATTGGCAATCCACACTCGCATAGCTCTAGCAATTGATGTAGTTGCTATGGCTGGCTTGTAGGCTGTCCCTGCCGTAACATATGCTTTCTTTAATGCATAATCCATCCTTTTATCCATAGCGTCTTTTAATGACGCTGCCTCCTCTAAGGGGATTGTGGTCTTTTTTACTATTCTGGAAATAGCAAGATCCACCTTTGGGCTAACCTCCCACTTTCTCATTTCCTCTTGTGGGAATGGATACATTTCCCCCAATCTTTTAGGCGCAAATATTTTGGCATCTGGTCGGGCCAATTCCACCTGAATAAGATCTTTAATCACTTGGTGGATGGGAAAAACTCTATCCTTTCTTTGTCTTGCCCCAAAAAGTTTATCTCTCTTATGGGTTAACTCCTCAGAGTCTTCTAGTTCCAAAGCCAGCCTCATGGCTTTAATCAGTGGATCCACAACTTCTATATCAAATTCAGATTCCTCCTCCTGAATCTCTAGTTCTGATGAATCCCTTTCTCCCTCTGATACTTGGAAACAATCCATCTCAGACTCATCTGACGAAAAACCTTTCCCTTTATCCAGACTGGTTTGGGATCTAGATCTTTTTTGCGTAGGGTTAACAGCTTGCTGGACTGCTTCATCCACACTCTGTTTAACTGCCTCCTTCATTAACACAAGGAAAGTGCTCATTTGCTCACTGGTATCACCTGCTGCAGTTTTAATACATTCTTTGCATAATTTCTTTCCTATAACAGCTGGATTCTCACACGCTGCACACCACTTCGTTTTTTTAGTAACTTTTCCTCTACTTTTATGTTGCAGGGATTCCCCAGCCCCCTTAGAAGATTCCGCTTCTGGGAGGGTAACCAACGCACTAAATTATAAAAACAAAATAAATGCTAAACATACACCCTGATGTATATATATACCATCTCTCTTTTCCCATTGTAGAACTAAACTAAGGACTCACCTAGTCTTGGGAACTGATGTTTTGGGTGTTTCCATTTTTGCATCCATATCCAGCACTTGTCTTCTCCCTGCTGAGCGTTCCATGCTGCAGCTTCACTCACACATACATCGTGTGGCCGTCGCATTCGTGACGTCATCAAGTGCTCGTGCTCGTGCACCCGCACGGCTCGCGTGTCCGTGCACGCACTTGCCGGCCTGCACGCGCGCGCTCCCGAGCGGCTACGTGCCCTGTACCCTTCTCCGCAGTATCTTTGATACACTTGCGGTCCTCTGAACCTCCTAGGTTCACCGCGGATTCCTGGGGTAGTACCGCCGCGTTGCTACGCTGTTGCGGTCTGCAGAGCTCCTCCGCTCGCAGTATTGCTGCTCCCCCTTCCGCGTGTGGCGGGCTGCCGGGTACCTTACCGCAGCGTTCAGGCACTTATGCGGTGAGTCTGGGCCTCCATGGGTCCCTGCTGCCGCTGTTGTGCGCCTCGATTCTGGGCATTGCACTAAGCTTTTGCGCTGCAGCTGTTTCCCCCCACCCAACAGGGGCACCCCCGACTCTAAGGGGTCTCCGACTTGCCCCCCGCAGGGCGCACCGCGGAGCTTCAGGGCAGAGAGGGTGAGACCCTGGATATCTGCACAAAGTGCAGTAGGTGAGCCCTGTTTAAAAAATAACAAATCCTACACCTAGCTGTGAGGACAGGAAAAAGACTGGTGTGCAGGTAGAGGGAGGGGCCTTATATGGCCTACCTGCAAAAGTCTACTTCCTGTCCTACCTAGAGTGAGAAGGGATTAACCCAATGGTGCCCACTGCCAGGGTGATCAGGAAAAAGGGGTTAAAAGGTATACTTTAATGAACTACATAAAAAACAAAAAAACAGACAGTACTAACTACTCTCCCACATGTTGCACGGCTACTGTGGCGTTTTCTCAAGGAGTAATGAAGTAAGGGAGGTCCTGGGTATTTATGACTCTCCCCGTCATACAAGACAGCTGATATCAATAATCAATTAAATATGTCTTGCAGAAAGAACAGAGAAGACAATGGGGCCTATGCAGAGAGCAGCGCTGGAAATTATTGGCGAGGGTAATAAAATGTACCTTTAATGGGGAGATTTTTTCTCTATATGCAGAAAGGCCAGAAATCTGCAATTATTATCATGAATGAGGGTGGCGAGTTGAAATGGAGAGATGCGCGCTGCTGAAATGTGTTAGGAAAAAAATCGCGTTTTTTTTTTCTTTCCCCCCCCTCTGGCCGCCGAGCTCCAGCTTCTTGCCAACTTTTGTTGGCGGAGCTAATTTTTGAATTTCGCGCCATTTTATTGGCGCGAACAGCCGCTAGATGGCGATCGTGGCTTTCTGAATTGGGACCTTTTAAAAACTGGCGAGATTTAGGTTCTCGCCAGCCGCGCGGCGAGATTTTCAAATTAAAAAAAATTGGCGCTTTTTTCTAAACTCGCCATTACCTGGCTTTTTAAAGGTATATTTCGCCGAAAAATGCCGCTTTTCCTGTTACCGCTGCTCTCTGCATGAGGCCCAAAGAGAGAAAAAGAAAAGAAAAGAGGCAGAACATCCCACAATAATCACGCATGATCTGCAGAGATTAACCCGCACTATACCAGCAATAGTTACCAGAATTGATCAAATAAACTCATGTTTTGCATACATATTGTCCTTACTGAGTGATAGAACAACTAGCATAGTGAAAGAACAACAAGGACAATATGTATGCAAAACATGAGTTTATTTCATCAATTCTGGTAACTATTGCTGGTATAGTGCGGGCTAATCTCTGCAGATCATGCGTGATTATTGTGGGATGTTCTGCCTCTTTTTTCTGTTCTTTTCTTTTTCTCTCTTTGGGCCTCATGCAGAGAGCAGCGCTAAAAGGAATCTCGCCATTTGCCGGCGAAAATGGAGCTTTAAACTGCCGAAACAGGCAAGTTTTAAAAAAAGCGCCATTTTTTTTTTTTCCCCCTTGAAATTCGCCGCGCGGCTGGAGAGTTTCTAATCTCAGGCGGTGTATCATCGTGAGTAAAGGGTACTCCACGCCGGGCATAGCCAGGGTAAGGGGGACGTTAGTGACTGCACCTCACAATTGGTGGTACCCCCTCTGTCCCCTCCTTGTCACCATTATCTATGTGAACACAGAAAACTGCAGCCCCTTAATCCTTTATTTTCCGGTGTCAACTCCTATTATCATTTTACTACTGCAACTCCTATTATCATTTTACTACTGCCTAAAGGCTTTATTTCCAACCTCCTGGAGCTTTGACACGTTTTTTCTTAGTTCTTTTCTCTTAAAGCCAGTCCAAGAAAGGAGAGAGCGAGCCTGTGTCTGTACTAACTCCGGTTAGCACATAGGGATATCACACAAATGGGAGCAGTCAGACAAAATCAAACCCATCCCAAGGCTCCACTCACCGAGCTGTCTTCAGGAAAGGATTTAAAAACATTTAGTAGGTGTTGACATTGAAAAAATCTTTAATATTTCGAACAAAATAATAATGATTAACTGTTTGCTCCGTTTTGATTAACTGCTGCTTACATTGCAAACTATCCATCACCCCACCTGCACATCACACACCCGCACATCACCATCACCCCACCTGCACATCACACACCCGCACATCACCATCACCCCACCATCACATCACATCACACACACACATCACCATCACCCCACCTGCACATCACACACACATCATCACATCACATCACATCGCCCCACCTGCACATCTCATCACCCCACCAGCACGTCACATCTCATCACCCCACCTGCACATCTCATCACCCCACCAGCACGTCACATCTCATCACCCCACCTGCACATCTCATCACCCCACCAGCACGTCACATCTCATCACCCCACCTGCACATCTCATCACCCCACCTGCACAGCACATCTCATCACCCCACCTGCACATCTCATCACCCCACCAGCACGTCACATCTCATCACCCCACCTGCACATCTCATCACCCCACCTGCACAGCACATCTCATCACCCCACCTGCACATCACACACCCGCACATCACCATCACCCCATCACATCACATCACACACCCGCACCCCACCATCACACCACCCCACCTGCACATCACACACCCGCACATCACCATCACCCCACCATCACATCACATCACATCACACACACACATCACCATCACCCCACCTGCACATCACACACCCGCACATCACCATCACCCCACCATCACATCACATCACATCACACACACACACACATCACCATCACCCCACCTGCACATCACACACCCGCACATCACCATCACCCCACCATCACATCACATCACATCACACACACACATCACCATCACCCCACCCGCACATCACACACACATCATCACATCACATCACATCGCCCCACCTGCACATCTCATCACCCCACCAGCACGTCACATCTCATCACACACACCCGCACATCACCATCACCCCACCATCACATCACATCACATCACACACATCACCATCACCCCACCATCACATCACACACCCGCACATCACACCACATCACACACACACATCACCATCACCCCACCTGCACATCACATCACATCACCCCACCTGCACATCACACACCCGCACATCACCATCACCCCACCATCACATCACATCACATCACACACATCACCATCACCCCACCATCACATCACACACCCGCACATCACACCACATCACACACACACATCACCATCACCCCACCTGCACATCACATCACATCACCCCACCTGCACATCACATCACATCACACACACATCACCATCACATCACCCCACCTGCACATCACACACCCGCACATCACCATCACCCCACCTGCACATCACACACCCGCACCCCACCATCACCATCACCCCACCTGCACATCACACACCCGCACATCACCATCACCCCACCATCACATCACATCACATCACACACACACATCACCATCACCCCACCTGCACATCACACACCCGCACATCACCATCACCCCACCTGCACATCACACACCTGCACATCTCATCACCCCACCAGCACGTCACATCTCATCACCCCACCAGCACGTCACATCTCATCACCCCACCTGCACATCACATCACCCCACCTGCACGTCACATCTCATCACCCCACCTGCACAGCACATCTCATCACCCCACCTGCACAGCACATCTCATCACCCCACCTGCACATCACATCACCCCACCTGCACAGCACATCTCATCACCCCACCTGCACATCTCATCACCCCACCAGCACATCACATCTCATCACCCCACCTGCACATCTCATCACCCCACCAGCACGTCACATCTCATCACCCCACCTGCACGTCACATCTCATCACCCCACCTGCACATCTCATCTCATCACCCCACCTACACATCTCATCACCCCACCAGCACGTCACATCTCATCACCCCACCTGCACATCTCATCACCCCACCTGCACATCTCATCTCATCACCTGCACATCACACACCCGCACATCACCATCACCCCACCATCACATCACATCACACACACACATCACCATCACCCCACCTGCACATCACACACACATCATCACATCACATCTCATCACCCCACCAGCACATCACACACCCGCACATCACACACACATCATCACATCACATCTCATCACCCCACCTACACAGCACATCTCATCACCCCACCTACACATCTCATCACCCCACCTACACAGCACATCACCCCACCTGCACATCTCATCTCATCACCCCACCTGCACATCACATCTCATCACCCCACCTACACAGCACATCTCATCACCCCACCTACACATCTCATCACCCCACCTGCACATCTCATCTCATCACCCCACCTGCACATCACATCTCATCACCCCACCTACACAGCACATCTCATCACCCCACCTACACATCTCATCACCCCACCTACACATCTCATCACCCCACCTGCACAGCACATCACCCCACCTGCACATCTCATCACCCCACCTGCACAGCACATCACCCCACCTGCACATCTCATCACCCCACCTGCACAGCACATCACCCCACCTGCACATCTCATCACCCCACCTGCACAGCACATCACCCCACCTGCACATCTCATCACCCCACCTGCACGTCACATCACCCCACCTGCACGTCACATCACCCCACCTGCACATCACATCACATCACCCCACCTGCACATCACATCACATCACACACACATCACCATCACATCACCCCACCTCACCTGCACATCACACACCCGCACCCCACCATCACCATCACCCCACCTGCACATCACACACCCGCACATCACCATCACCCCACCATCACATCACATCACATCACATCACACACCCGCACATCACCATCACCCCACCATCACATCACATCACACACACACATCACCATCACCCCACCTGCACATCACACACCCGCACATCACACACACATCATCACATCACATCTCATCACCCCACCAGCACATCACACACCCGCACATCACACACACATCATCACATCACATCTCATCACCCCACCAGCACGTCACATCTCATCACCCCACCTGCACAGCACATCTCATCACCCCACCTGCACATCTCATCTCATCACCCCACCTGCACGTCACATCACCCCACCTGCACAGCACATCACCCCACCTGCACGTCACATCACCCCACCTGCACAGCACATCACCCCACCAGCACAGCACATCACCCCACCTGCACGTCACATCACCCCACCTGCACGTCACATCACCCCACCTGCACGTCACATCACCCCACCTGCACAGCACATCTCATCACCCCACCTGCACATCTCATCACCCCACCTGCACATCTCATCACCCCACCTGCACATCTCATCACCCCACCTGCACATCACATCACCCCACCTGCACATCACATCTCATCACCCCACCTGCACAGCACATCTCATCACCCCACCTGCACAGCACATCACCCCACCTGCACATCTCATCACCCCACCTGCACATCACATCTCATCACCCCACCCGCACGTCACATCTCATCACCCCACCTGCACAGCACATCACCCCACCTGCACATCTCATCACCCCACCTGCACAGCACATCACCCCACCTGCACATCTCATCACCCCACCTGCACATCACATCTCATCACCCCACCTGCACAGCACATCACCCCACCTGCACATCACATCACCCCACCTGCACATCACATCACCCCACCTGCACAGCACATCACCCCACCTGCACAGCACATCACCCCACCTGCACATCTCATCACCCCACCTGCACGTCACATCACCCCACCTGCACGTCACATCACCCCACCTGCACATCACATCACATCACCCCACCTGCACATCACATCACATCACACACACATCACCATCACATCACCCCACCCCACCTGCACATCACACACCCGCACATCACCATCACCCCACCATCACATCACATCACATCACATCACACACATCACCATCACCCCACCTGCACATCACACACCTGCACATCACCATCACCCCACCATCACATCACATCACACACACACATCACCATCACCCCACCTGCACATCACACACCCGCACCCCACCATCACATCACCCCACCTGCACATCACACACCCGCACATCACCATCACCCCACCATCACATCACATCACACACACACATCACCATCACCCCACCCGCACATCACACACACATCATCACATCACATCACATCGCCCCACCTGCACATCTCATCACCCCACCAGCACGTCACATCTCATCACCCCACCTGCACAGCACATCTCATCACCCCACCTACACAGCACATCACCCCACCTGCACATCACATCACCCCACCTGCACATCACATCACATCACCCCACCTGCACATCTCATCACCCCACCTGCACATCACATCACCTGCACATCACATCACCTGCACATCACATCACCTGCACATCACATCACCTGCACATCACATCACCTGCACATCTCATCACCCCACCTGCACATCACATCACCTGCACATCACATCACCTGCACATCACATCACCTGCACATCTCATCACCCCACCTGCACATCACATCACCTGCACATCACATCACCCCACCTGCACATCACATCACATCACCCCACCTGCACATCTCATCACCCCACCTGCACGTCACCCCACCTGCACATCACATCACCCCACCAGCACATCACATCACATCACCCCACCTGCACATCACATCACCCCACCTGCACATCACATCACCTGCACATCACATCACCTGCACATCTCATCACCCCACCTGCACCCCACCTGCACATCACACCACCTGCACATCACATCACCTGCACATCACATCACCTGCACATCTCATCACCCCACCTGCACATCACATCACCTGCACATCACATCACCTGCACATCTCATCACCCCACCTGCACCCCACCTGCACATCACACCACCCCACCTGCACATCACATCACCTGCACATCACATCACCTGCACATCACATCACCTGCACATCTCATCACCCCACCTGCACCCCACCTGCACATCACACCACCCCACCTGCACATCACACCACCCCACCTGCACATCACACCACCCCACCTGCACATCACACCACCCCACCTGCACATCACATCACCTGCACATCACATCACCTGCACGTCACATCACCCCACCTGCACGTCACATCACCCCACCTGCACAGCACATCACCCCACCTGCACATCACATCACCCCACCCCACCTGCACATCACATCACCCCACCTGCACATCACATCACCCCACCTGCACATCACACCACCCCACCTGCACATCACATCACCCCACCTGCACATCACATCACATCACCCCACCTGCACAGCACATCACCCCACCTGCACATCACATCACCTGCACAGCACATCTCATCACCCCACCTGCACAGCACATCACCCCACCTGCACATCACACCACCCCACCTGCACATCACATCACCTGCACATCACATCACCTGCACATCACATCACCCCACCTGCACAGCACATCACCCCACCTGCACATCACACCACCCCACCTGCACATCACATCACCCCACCTGCACATCACATCACCCCACCTGCACATCACATCACCTGCACATCACATCACATCACCCCACCTGCACAGCACATCACCCCACCTGCACATCACATCACATCACCCCACCTGCACATCACATCACCCCACCTGCACGTCACATCACCCCACCTGCACGTCACATCACCCCACCTGCACGTCACATCACATCACCCCACCTGCACGTCACATCACCCCACCTGCACGTCACATCACATCACCCCACCTGCACATCACATCACATCACCCCACCTGCACGTCACATCACATCACCTGCACATCACATCACCCCACCTGCACGTCACATCACCCCACCTGCACATCACATCACATCACCCCACCTGCACGTCACATCACCCCACCTGCACATCACATCACCCCACCTGCACATCACATCACCCCACCTGCACATCACATCACATCACCCCACCTGCACATCACATCACATCACCACACCTGCACATCACATCACCCCACCTGCACGTCACATCACCCCACCTGCACGTCACATCACCTGCACGTCACATCACCCCACCTGCACATCACATCACCTGCACATCACATCACCTGCACGTCACATCACCTGCACGTCACATCACCCCACCTGCACGTCACATCACCCCACCTGCACAGCACATCACCCCACCTGCACGTCACATCACCCCACCTGCACATCACATCACCCCACCTGCACATCACATCACATCACCTGCACATCACATCACATCACCCCACCTGCACATCACATCACCCCACCTGCACATCTCATCTCCCCACCTGCACGTCACATCACCCCACCTGCACATCACATCACCCCACCTGCACATCACATCACCCCACCTGCACATCTCATCACCCCACCTGCACATCACATCACCCCACCTGCACGTCACATCACCCCACCTGCACATCACATCACCTGCACATCACATCACATCACCCCACCTGCACATCTCATCTCCCCACCTGCACGTCACATCACCCCACCTGCACATCACATCACCCCACCTGCACATCACATCACCCCACCTGCACATCACATCACATCACCCCACCTGCACGTCACATCACCCCACCTGCACATCTCATCACCCCACCTGCACATCACATCACCCCACCTGCACATCACATCACCCCACCTGCACATCACATCACATCACCCCACCTGCACGTCACATCACCCCACCTGCACATCTCATCACCCCACCTGCACATCACATCACCCCACCTGCACATCACATCACATCACCCCACCTGCACGTCACATCACCCCACCTGCACATCTCATCACCCCACCTGCACGTCACATCACCCCACCTGCACATCACATCTCATCACCCCACCTGCACATCTCATCACCCCACCTGCACGTCACATCACATCACCCCACCTGCACATCACATCACCCCACCTGCACATCACATCACCCCACCTGCACATCTCATCACATCACCCCACCTGCACATCACATCACCTGCACATCTCATCACATCACCCCACCTGCACATCACATCACATCACCTGCACATCACATCACCCCACCTGCACATCACATCACATCACCCCACCTGCACATCTCATCACATCACCCCACCTGCACGTCACATCACCCCACCTGCACATCACATCACCCCACCTGCACATCACATCACATCACCCCACCTGCACATCTCATCACATCACCCCACCTGCACGTCACATCACATCACCCCACCTGCACATCACATCACATCACCTGCACGTCACATCACATCACCCCACCTGCACGTCACATCACATCACCCCACCTGCACATCACATCACATCACCCCACCTGCACATCACATCACATCACCTGCACATCTCATCACATCACCCCACCTGCACATCACATCACATCACCTGCACATCACATCACATCACATCACCCCACCTGCACATCACATCACATCACCCCACCTGCACATCTCATCACATCACATCACCTGCACATCTCATCACATCACCCCACCTGCACATCACATCACATCACCCCACCTGCACATCTCATCACCCCACCTGCACATCTCATCACCCCACCTGCACGTCACATCACCCCACCTGCACATCACATCACATCACCCCACCTGCACATCACATCACATCACCCCACCTGCACATCACATCACCCCACCTGCACGTCACATCACCCCACCTGCACATCACATCACCCCACCTGCACATCACATCACCCCACCTGCACGTCACATCACCCCACCTGCACATCACATCACCCCACCTGCACATCACATCACCCCACCCCACCTGCACATCTCATCTCCCCACCTGCACATCACATCACCCCACCTGCACATCACATCACCCCACCTGCACGTCACATCACCCCACCTGCACATCACATCACCCCACCTGCACATCACATCACCCCACCTGCACGTCACATCTCATCACCCCACCTGCACATCTCATCTCCCCACCTGCACGTCACATCACCCCACCTGCACATCACATCACCCCACCTGCACATCACATCACATCACCCCACCTGCACATCACATCACATCACATCACCTGCACATCACATCACATCACACCACCTGCACATCTCATCACCCCACCTGCACATCACATCACCCCACCTGCACATCACATCACATCACCCCACCTGCACATCACATCACCCCACCTGCACATCTCATCACCCCACCTGCACGTCACATCACCCCACCTGCACATCACATCACCCCACCTGCACATCACATCACCCCACCTGCACGTCACATCACCCCACCTGCACATCACATCACATCACCCCACCTGCACATCACATCACATCACCCCACCTGCACATCACATCACATCACCCCACCAGCACATCACATCACCCCACCTGCACATCACATCACCCTACCTGCACGTCACATCACCCCACCTGCACGTCACATCACCCCACCTGCACATCACATCACCCCACCTGCACATCACATCAACCCACCTGCACATCACATCACATCACCCCACCTGCACAGCACATCACCCCACCTGCACATCACCCCACCTGCACGTCACATCACCCCACCTGCACGTCACATCACCTGCACATCACATCACCCCACCTGCACATCACATCACATCACCCCACCTGCACGTCACATCACCCCACCTGCACGTCACATCACCCCACCTGCACGTCACATCACCCCACCTGCACATCACATCAACCCACCTACACGTCACATCACATCACCCCACCTGCACAGCACATCACCCCACCTGCACATCACATCACCCCACCTGCACATCACATCACATCACCCCACCTGCACATCACATCACATCACCCCACCTGCACGTCACATCACCCCACCTGCACGTCACATCACCCCACCTGCACGTCACATCACCCCACCTGCACATCACATCACCCCACCTGCACATCACATCACATCACCCCACCTGCACGTCACATCACCCCACCTGCACGTCACATCACCCCACCTGCACGTCACATCACCCCACCTGCACGTCACATCACCCCACCTGCACGTCACATCACCCCACCTGCACGTCACATCACCCCACCTGCACGTCACATCACCCCACCTGCACGTCACATCACCCCACCTGCACGTCACATCACCCCACCTGCACGTCACATCACCCCACCTGCACGTCACATCACCCCACCTGCACGTCACATCACCCCACCTGCACGTCACATCACCCCACCTGCACGTCACATCACCTGCACATCACATCACCCCACCTGCACATCACATCACCTGCACATCACATCACCCCACCTGCACGTCACATCACCCCACCTGCACGTCACATCACCCCACCTGCACGTCACATCACCCCACCTGCACGTCACATCACCCCACCTGCACGTCACATCACCCCACCTGCACGTCACATCACCCCACCTGCACGTCACATCACCCCACCTGCACGTCACATCACCCCACCTGCACATCACATCACCTGCACATCACATCACCCCACCTGCACATCACCCCACCTGCACGTCACCCCACCTGCACGTCACATCACCCCACCTGCACGTCACATCACCCCACCTGCACGTCACATCACCCCACCTGCACGTCACATCACATCACCCCACCTGCACATCACATCACCCCACCTGCACATCACATCACCCCACCTGCACGTCACATCACCCCACCTGCACGTCACATCACCCCACCTGCACGTCACATCACCCCACCTGCACAGCACATCACCCCACCTGCACGTCACATCACCCCACCTGCACGTCACATCACCCCACCTGCACATCACATCACCCCACCTGCACAGCACATCACCCCACCTGCACGTCACATCACATCACCCCACCTGCACATCACATCACCCCACCTGCACATCACATCACCCCACCTGCACGTCACATCACCCCACCTGCACGTCACATCACCTGCACATCACATCACCCCACCTGCACATCACCCCACCTGCACGTCACCCCACCTGCACGTCACATCACCCCACCTGCACGTCACATCACCCCACCTGCACGTCACATCACCCCACCTGCACGTCACATCACCCCACCTGCACGTCACATCACCCCACCTGCACGTCACATCACCCCACCTGCACGTCACATCACCCCACCTGCACATCACATCACCTGCACATCACATCACCCCACCTGCACATCACCCCACCTGCACGTCACCCCACCTGCACGTCACATCACCCCACCTGCACGTCACATCACCCCACCTGCACGTCACATCACCCACCTGCACGTCACATCACATCACCCCACCTGCACATCACATCACCCCACCTGCACATCACATCACCCCACCTGCACATCACATCACCCCACCTGCACATCACATCACCCCACCTGCACATCACATCAACCCACCTGCACGTCACATCACCCCACCTGCACGTCACATCACCCCACCTGCACAGCACATCACCCCACCTGCACGTCACATCACCCCACCTGCACGTCACATCACCCCACCTGCACGTCACATCACCCCACCTGCACAGCACATCACCCCACCTGCACGTCACATCACCCCACCTGCACGTCACATCACCCCACCTGCACGTCACATCACCCCACCTGCACGTCACATCACCCCACCTGCACGTCACATCACCCCACCTGCACAGCACATCACCCCACCTGCACGTCACATCACCCCACCTGCACGTCACATCACCCCACCTGCACAGCACATCACCCCACCTGCACGTCACATCACCCCACCTGCACGTCACATCACCCCACCTGCACGTCACATCACCCCACCTGCACATCACATCACCCCATCACCCCACCTGCACAGCACATCACCCCACCTGCACAGCACATCACCCCACCTGCACGTCATATCACCCCACCTGCACGTCACATCACCCCACCTGCACGTCACATCACCCCACCTGCACGTCACATCACCCCATCACCCCACCTGCATGTCACATCACCCCACCTGCACGTCACATCACCCCACCTGCACGTCACATCACCCCACCTGCACGTCACATCACCCCACCTGCACGTCACATCACCCCACCTGCACGTCACATCACATCACCCCACCTGCACGTCACATCACCCCACCTGCACGTCACATCACCCCACCTGCACATCACATCACCCCACCTGCACATCACATCACCCCACCTGCACGTCACATCACCTGCACATCACATCACCCCACCTGCACATCACATCTCATCACCCCACCTGCACGTCACATCACCCCACCTGCACGTCACATCACCTGCACATCACATCACATCCACCCCCCTCCCCCCCTGCACATCACATCCACCTCCCCCCCTGCACATCACATCCACCTCCCCCCCTGCACATCACATCCACCTCCCCCCCTGCACATCACATCCACCCCCCCCTGCACATCACATCCACCCCCCCCCCCCCTGCACATCACATCCACCCCCCCCCCTCCACATCACATCCACCCTCCTCCCCCCCTGGACATCACATCCACCCCCCTCCCCCCCTGCACATCACATCCACCCCCCCTGCACATCACATCCACCCCACCCCCCCTGCACATCACATCCACCCCACCCCCCCTGCACATCACATCCACCCCACCCCCCCTGCACATCACATCCACCCCACCCCCCCTGCACATCACATCCACCCCACCCCCCCTGCACATCACATCCACCCCACCCCCCCTGCACATCACATCCACCCCACCCCCCCTGCACATCACATCCACCCCACCCCCTGCACATCACATCCACCCCACCCCCTGCACATCACATCCACCCCACCCCCTGCACATCACATCCACCCCACCCCCTGCACATCACATCCACCCCCCTGCACATCACATCCACCCCCCTGCACATCACATCCACCCCCCCTGCACATCACATCCACCCCCCCTGCACATCACATCCACCGCCCCCTGCACATCACATCCACCCCCCCTGCCCCTCCTGCACATCACATCCACCCCCCCCTCCACATCACATCCACCCCCCCCTCCCCCCCCTGCACATCACATCTATAACACTCCCCCCCCCTCCCCCCCATATCAAACGCGCAGTCCAGCCGTCGAACCTTTGGTGCGGGGGCGGAGCCTACACAGGAGGCCGTCACAGCAGCAGCGTAGAGATGCCGGCTGCAGGGAGGGAAGCTGGGGCCCAGGGGCAGCCAGAGGTCAAACCCAACCGCAAGTCGCCCCCCCCCCCCCCTGCAGTCTCTGGGCCCTGGACAGCTGTCCCAGCTCTCCCCGGCATATGTGTGTGTGTATATACACGTTGATATTTAATTAATAACCTTTAGGCTCTGCTAGAACAGCATACTGTATGTTACTCCAGGTACAGCTAGTAACATATCCTGTCAGGGTGAGCAAGCTTTTTATCCCGAGCCCCCCTTTTCATCCATAAAATTTCTCGGGCCCCCCTGCCTGATGTCATCAAAATCAAATGGAAAAAAATAACCCTTTTATTTTTATTAAAGCTGCAGTTCAGTCTTTTTTTTTATTTTATTTATTTTTTTACTTCAATAGTTTCATGTGGGCAATCTCTAATTACCTAAAGAGCTGCAGAGCTGCCGGTCAATCCGTTCTCCGTGTATTGAGCGACGAAATTTGGTGACGTAATTAGTGAAGGGATCTGTTTTTTTTCTGCTTCAGTCCGTCAGTGGAAGCTCATGAATATTCATGAGTCTCCCAGTGACGTGTGCTCGCTCCCGATCTGCCGCTGTGTGGTGCCTGCCTCCCTGCCCGTGCGGGAGATGGAGGGGGGTTGCGCGGCCGCCGGGAGGGGAGGAGGGGGGGGGGGGTTGAGGCAAGGTGGTGTGTGATATATATAATATATATATAATTTTTTTTTTTTTTTTTTTTGAATGAAACAGGTAGTGTGCTATTTGAATTTTTGAAGCAGCAGTCTCCTTTAACAACGTGTTGTGTAACCATTGTGTAGTCCATCTGTTGCTGTCCTTAAGGATTTACACCATTTGTGCTCTGCCGATATTATTGTGTATTAAAATCTCTCACCCTGCGAGTTTAGTTGCAGTTGTTGAAGCCGTGTTGCTCCTGCAGAGAAGTATACATTAGTTGTGGGTTGGGGTTCCGTGTTGTATTGAACCCAGGCAGGACTTCTTCCTAGATGCGCCTCTCATATGCTTGTATTGATCTTTCCTCCCCTTGCTGCTGCTGCTGCTATGTGGTACACCTGATAAATAGATATAGATATGTGTGTGTGTGTGATATATCTATCTATCTATATATATTGTGTGTGATAGATATATCTCACACGCACACACATAGATAGATATCTATGTGTGTGTGTGTGTATACACACACACACGTATGTGCGCACCCCAGTGATCTGACAGAAGTATTCTCTGACTTCCGGTTTCTGCCGCTGCCACAGCGTAATTCCTCCCTACCGCCCTCCTGTCCCGCTCCTGCTCCATTCACATGGTCCTCTTCTCTCTCCGCCACCAACTGCTGTCCTCTGCCGAGCTTCGCTGCAGGATGCCGTCCTTCTCTCCCTCCTCCGCCGGCTGCTGTCCTCTGTCGAGCTTCGCTGCAGGATGCCGTCCTTCTCTCCCTCCGCTGCCGGCTGCTGTCCTCTGTCGCTGCCGGCTGCTGTCCTTCGCCACGCACGCGCACACACACACACACCAGAATATATGAGTTCTTCAGTATTTGTTGATACCTTTTTTTATTTGGACCAAGAATTTGTGTCATAGGACAAGCTTTCAAGAGTTTTCCTCTCTTCCTCAGGTCAAGCAATACCATAAATATATACACACATATACATACACACTGTGTATGCGTGTCTATGTATGTGTGCGCATGCGCATGTTTGTGCGTGTATAAGTGCGTGTGCACATGTTCATGTTTGCGTGCGCATGTTCATGTGTGCGCGTGCGCATGTGTGCGTGTGCATATATATCTATATCATACACACACACATACATACACACCTAAGCTCCGCAGGGCCCCGTGCCTGCAAAATGTCTCTGTAAAGTGCTGTGTAAAACTAGCAGCGATATACAAGAACAAGCCATTATTAATTTTAATAACACACATTGAATTGTACACATTCACATACACACAAAATTAAATATACATATTGTTTACAGTATGATATATACAGATTTGATTTTAAATGAGTTGTTAATATTTAACATTAACTACACACGTGCAATAGAATAAGGTTTAATTCATTAATTCTGAGCTACTCCTTTTCTGCTGCTGCTCTATCAGTTCTGGGGGAAGATCATGTGACCAGGCAATGACTGATACATTTGTGCTCATGCACGTGCACGGCTGTGGTGGGGGCAGGACTCACAAAGGGGTGTGCCAGAGCCTGTTACAGAAAAGGAAGGGGTTGTGTCTTTCTAAAGGGTTGCTATAGAAAGAAAAATGCTCGTTACATTAGAATACAATAAACATTGTCTTTCAAAGATGTTTTTAAAAAAAAAGAAAATGCTACAAGTATTTTCTCACAGTACAGAACTGATTTATTAAAAAAACCACACATGCAGGATATTGACTGAACTGCAGCTTTAAGCCAATTTTGTTTCTAGTGTTTATGTTCTCTTTGACAAAGTCCCTGTGCGGACGAAACGCGTCAGAGTGGGTTTTGGGGGCTGTGGGGTGTCATTAAAGCTTTCACTGTAGTGTCCTTATCCTGGTCTGTGATTCTTACCTGCATGGGAGTTGCACCGCTTCTTTCTTCTTGAATTTCTTCTGTGCTCAATACAGCAGTCTCTCCCACTCAGTCTGGTGTCTCTGCAGCTCCATGTTTATTATGTGCTGGTCCTCCGCTGCATCACACCGTCGCTCCGGCACTCGTCTCCGGAGCAGATATTGTACAAGTGAATATAATGGCTTATGGTATGCGGGGGGGGGGGGGGGGGGATATAGGTGTGTGTCCCATCTAACAGCGCATCTGGGAATGCATTCTCCCTTAATGCACAAGAGAAAGGGGAAAAAAGGAAAAACACAAGAGTGTGATACTGTATAAAACATATATTAATGATGAATAAATGGGAACTCCCAAATGGATGTTCTTTGACAGCGGTATAGTATATAACATATGGAGGATCTGGTGTGAGGACCCTCCTGGTCTTAAATACAATCTTCTGCCGAATGTCCATGAAAACAGCCCTGTTTAACTGGTAAGTCCTGTGTCTCTATGTTGCTTCCTGCTCCTTCGCTCTCAACTGCGTTTCGTTCGATCTGGAACTTCCTCAGGGATTGTGGATTAGTAAAGTCCATAGATACTTATATATCTATGTAGCCATTGTACCCCCCCCCCCCCCCACCCACACACACCTTAAGTGAGATTGGGGGTCATGCTTCTCTGGCTACTCTATGTAGGTGTTGTGTTGTGCTGTACCTGTGTGACAACAGAAGTGCTGAGCGCTCTGCGGTGTTGTGGAGAGAACAGGACAGGTTTACAGGTTACCTTGGTCTTGGGTGCAGAGCCTCCAGTCCGCATGGGTCCTTTGGATGTAAGGAGAGACCTTGTTCTTGGTTCTCAGACAGTGATAACAAGAAGTTAAGATGCAACTGGGTCTTTATTTGTTTACTTAACAGTCAGCCAAACAATACATCCTTCCTTCAGAGATAAGGCCTTGCAGGCCCCACCAAGAGTATTGTCCCTGATAGTTTCAGCTATACTTCCACACTCCCACTCCTCAGGGGGAGGGAAACAGAACTAACTTGGCTTCTGGGAAAGTGCCAGAAACAACCCTCAGGAGATGTTTGTAACCCCGTCCCATAACAGAGCCGGTCTGAATACTGATAGGTCATCACAAACTACAGATAATCCAATCAGTATCCTTCCCTCAGACTGGCACTTTCTGGGTGTTGCTAGGCCCACCCTTAGATACAGCAAATGCATCTAAGGCTAAGTCCCTGCTAGCGCTGATCTGGCTGCGCTTGCGGAGGAGACTTACATATATAGATATATGTAAGTCCTCGCTCACGCGGTGCGTGCGGCGCTCCTGCGGTTGCACACATGCTCAGCCGCGATCGGCGCTTAGGTAAACAAAAAACCTATACTTACCCGCGCGCTCAACTACCCGCAATGCCCCCCCTTCCTCCCCCACGGGCGTACAAGCAGGACACCCAGCGCTCATGCTTGGAGCGCTCTCCAAGCATGAGCGCGCTTAGCGCCAGCGGGGACTTGCCTAAGGCTGCAAAAGCACACAGGGCCTTTCTGAAGGAATTAGCCCAACCACTGCCTGCACCTAACAGGGCTTACACTGGTAGGGTCCAGGAAAAGGCATAGCGGCCAGGAGGCTATGCTATACCTATTAGCTGAGATGTCATGGTTCTAACCCAAATGCACCAATTCTATAATAATCACTATACACATTAGAATTATACATCAGGAACATATTAAATATAATAAACCTAATTTAAAAAAAACACCCTTAATATTTAAAATACATAGAATAATTCTATAATACTAATATTCAATTATATACTGTAGTTTTGTAAATAGCAGTCTTGTAATAATATAAAATGACCACAGGATGGCAGTATAATATAACTGGTGATATATGGATATACTCATAATAAAACTAGAGAGAAAATAGAGATATATGCATTAAGGTCAAAACAACTGTCTGTGGGTGGGTTTACTGGCTATGCATCTTAACCCTGGCTGTGCTAAACGCTGTGACCATGCAGCAAGCTTAAGCTTATAGGGAACCATGTTAATGGTTTTGAAGCAAAAGGTGGCACTGTGTGCTCATTTGCATGTCATTTCCCAGAATCCCTTGCTGCAGTGGAAGTGCTGTGTGCTGGGTGATAATGGTGAAAGGCGGGGTTGCAGACCTGTCTAAGACATGCAAATGAGCATACAGTAATATATCCATTATATATATATGCAATACGATACTGTGTTGAGACGAAATCAAAGGCAGCACTCCAAATGGTTGTCAAAAGAATATATTGTGGTTAACAAGACATCATTCCAACGTTTTGGTCCGCAAGCGGGACCTTTATCAGGGTGATGTGTCACATCACCTTGATAAAGGTCCCGCTTGCGGACCGAAATGTTGGAATGATGTCTTGTTAACCACAATACATTTTTTGACTACCATTTGGAGTGCTGCCTTTGATTTCGTTTCAACACGGTATCGTATTGCCTATTTTACCATATAGGATCTGCACCCACTTTACAGATTTACCATACGGAGTACCTATTTTTCTATATAAATATACTAGCTGAGAGACCCGGCGTTGCCCGGGATGTAAATACGTAATAGGTAGTATCTTATTATATATTAGTGAAAGCGCTGTATGTGGAAAACAATAACAATAGCGCTCAAAACAAACCCAAGATATGATAATAATAATCACTATTGTGACAGTGATAATGTGATAAATACAATCAGTGACAGTGCAAAAACAGTGATGGTGCACGTGCCTATTTAAAGTGCATATATAAGGTGAAAAAACCTCAAAATAAACTACAACCCTTGAAAAAAGACTGTTTCACTTGTCTTCTCATGGATAATTTTCAAAGCGTCAGGGGAGTTCGTCTCGAAGTCATAAAAAATAGAAAAACATATCATAGTGCAAAAATGTTTAAACAGTGAAAAAAGTGAAATTCCTTCCAAAATGACTACTCACACTTTAAGCAGTCAATTTAGACAGTCATCCAACTTAAGGGGTGGATGCGCCCTATATGTGAACAGCAGCCACCAATCACAACCTCCAAGGGAGAAACAAGAGAGAGATCATATAGTGTAGAGGTAATACAATTATATTGTCAAAACATGATTCAAGGCTTACACGTCATACGGTCGATGTGGGCACTCATATGTAGCAGTTGGCGGATAGCCCAGCGGCTCGCGATTCCTCTGGGTATCTGGTCACCTCTGCTCTCTCTGGAGACACTCGTATTCACTCCTGAGGAAGTCGCCAGATGGAGCGACGAAACGCGTAGAGTGTTCCAGTCCAACAGCCACGAGAAGGGAGGCACTTGTAATTCACTGTTACCATCCGATCCAGAAGTCCTAGGCGCACCGAAAGTGACGCAGCGGGAGCCTGTGAGTCCTTCGGTGTGCCGGAAGTGAAGCTCCGGTGTGAATACGAGTGTCTCCAGAGAGAGCAGAGGTGACATTGCTGTGTACCTCATCATGTGCATGAAATGCCCAGGAGGCTGTTACTACATATGTGCAGAAAAGTGATGTAGCGCACCGCGATCCAAAAGAAGAACAGGTCTGGCCAAAAATGAAGAATCTTTATTGAGGTATCATAAAATCAAGGGATGCAGCCCTTCTACGCGTTTCGTGCATAGCACTTTATCAAGAAGTGTTTTTGCACTGTGTAAAAAGCGTTTTAATAACAATGGCTGCCAAATCTCGCGATATTTGGTGACGTCACGATCGCGTCGTATCCAATGGGAACTGACTAACCCGCGCATGCGCATCGCGGCTCTAAACAGGGGAGGTACCAGTATTCACACCAACTCCCCACCACTGCTAAGGAACGCCTCCAGGGGAGTGCCAAACAGGGAGGAGGGACGTGTGAGAGACTGCATCCGCCCCCATCCTGGCTCAGCGTGCCTGCTTGTGGGAAAAAACATTACAAGAGTCTAATAGTGGCATCTCAACTGTATGTTGCTTAAAGAATTTATGTGCCTGATGCCATATATAACCTATTATGACCACATGTAATGGGAGCCCAGATATCTCCACCTCAACCAGCCTATCATCCTGGATGTCACCGGAGAAGGCTGAATATGAAGCACAGTGCCTGTCCCCCATATCTGTGATCACATGAATATTAAAGAAAGATAAAAAAATAATAAAGATACCACATTTATCAAACAATGTTTAAAAAATGTATACAAAACCATGAAATCATTATATATTGTTCTATGTCCATAAGTTTATTAAAGTGCAGTAATGCCATAATCTAATGATTCAAAGGTAATTTGTTTGTGAAAAGAGATTATATAGCGAAACTGGGCAGCCATTTTACAAAAATCAAAACATACAATTTTATTAGTTAAAAAGTATATATATACATGACAAACATAAATAAAAACAATAAATTCGTGTAAAAACAAATGAGCATCCTTGTGATGACAGTGAGATCATGAATAATGTAAACAACTATATTTTGGATTCTACATTTCATCTTGTGGGGTGCCTCAAGGAGGTTACATATTGCACTTTGCTTATGGTATAACAATATTCATCACACCAGTAAATTGATCAGTGGCCATAGTGACCCGAGATTGGTAGCTACATATGTAACAACAATTTTATATCATATTATAGCTCAATGTATTGTCCATTAATCTGATACGTTGAAAGAAGTGGCATGGGGAAGTTTTCAGGAAGTTTAGGGGAAGGTTTTAATCAAGAAGAGCCATATTGTCATGACAGTGATAATAAAGATACCATTATCTCAAAAAGTGGTTTATGGTCCACTCCACATTTATACCTTCAGGAAATCTCGTTCTCAACGTAAATATCCAAAAGGACTCTCTACAGTTTAAGGTATTAACAATATCTCCCCCTCTCTCCTTTTTTGATATTTTCTCAATTCCCACAAACGAGAAATTTCTGATGCCACCCTTATCACATTCTGTGAAGTGCTTTGACACCGGATGTTCTAGGTCTTTCTTACGTATCAATCTGCAGTGCTCCTGCATTCTTATTTTTAGGGCTCTTGTGGTTCGACCCACATATCCCTTCCCACAGCCGCAAGTGATCAGATACACTACCATATTGGTGTTACAATTAATGAAGCTATTAATATTGTACTGCTTATGCGGACTGTGGGAAAAGACATGTCTGGATGGCCTCATAAATTTACACATGTTGCATTGATTACACCTAAAAGATCCCTTGGTCAGAAAGCGATCAGGATTACCCACGGGGGTGGAGATGACACTCGGTGAGATAAACGCAGCCAATGTTTTGGCACGTCTGTAAACATGCCTTGGAGCTTGCTTGGTGTATTCACATAGAATAGGATCCATTTGTAATAAGTTCCAATGTTTGTTTACAATGTCTTTTATCTGATTACTAGATTTATTATATTGGGATATAAAAATTGGACATTTTTTCTCAAACCCCTGTGAATGTTTAATCATTTTCCTGGTATCCCTCATCCTGGAGCTGTGGGGTAACAGTGTTTCTCTTTCAATCCCCACCACTTCCTGTAGGGTTAATTGGAGGGTCTCCCTGTCATAACCTCTTTCAACAAATCTATTCGTCAGCGCCTCAGACTGCGCGAGGAAGTCACTCATTGTAGAGCAATTCCTCCTCAGTCTGAGGTACTGACCCTTGGGTATACCCCTAATAACAGACCTGGGGTGACAGCTGTCCGCCCTCAAAAATGAGTTCCTTGAGTTGATTTTTTAGTAAACATCTGTCTGAATTTTTCTTTCTAGATCGATATAAAACAGAATGTCCAGGTAGCTTATGTGATGTGCATGATAATTCATAGTAAAGTGAACATCCAAAGTGTTATTATTTACATACTCAAAAAATGCTAATAAACTATCTGTGCTCCCGTGCCAAATAAAAATAAGGTCATCTATAAAGCGTTTATAGAAAATAATATTGTGCCTAAAGGTGTTGGTGCTACTGAAAATAAAGTTGTTTTCCCACCACCCCATAAAAAGATTGGCATAGGAGGGGGCGAAACTCGTCCCCATTGCCGTACCCCGTAATTGCAGATAAAATTTGTGCTCAAAAAGAAAATAATTGTGTGTTAAGAGGAAAAGTATAGCTTCCATAATGAAAGTGGTCATTGGTAATGAGCTACCGGGACATTCTATAAAGTGGCGGACAGCCGTCATACCCAGGTCATGGCGTATAATTGAGTACAGGGAGACCACATCCATAGTTACCCACAAGAATTCCTGATTCCATTCAATATCCTTCATTTTAGTCAACAAATCGCCTGAATCCAAGATGAAGGATGGCAGTTGTCTCACAAAAGGCTGCAAATACGCGTTAACATATCTCGATAAACCATCTCCCAAAGATCCAATACTCGAGACTATCGGTCGACCAGGAGGTTCGACCAACGTCTTATGGATCTTTGGGAGATGGTGGTAGATGGGAATGACAGGTTTCAAGTTGATTATAAATTCAGATTCATCTTTAGTTAACACATAAGTGGCTGTTCCCAAATCTACCAGATCTAACAATTCTTTCAAAAAATGTTCTGTGGGATCCCGCGGTAGTCCAGAGTAGGAGGACACATCACCAAGTTGGCGAAACGCCTCCTTGAGATAGTCAGTCCTACTCTGAACCACCACGGCGCCCCCTTTGTCCGCATACTTGATTACCAACTTGTCATTGTCCTGTAGGGATTTAATGGCAGCACGTTCTCCTTTGTTTAAGTTATCACTTCTTAGCTGAGAAAAGGAAAAGCCCTGGGCTAGTACTCTCAGATCTCTAATAACTAGATTCTCAAAAAGTGTAAGGTATGGACCTTTTACAAACGTTGGATAAAAAATCGATTTTTCCTTCAAATTGGATCTCCAATCCCCCAACGTATAAGACTCTAATACATCCATTCCATTACTCTGCAGTAAGAGATCCTCCATATCCTTAACTGCACACTGGTCCCTAAAGGAATTCAAGGAGTAAGTAGGTGAATTTATGCTTTGAGACGTGTGTATTGATTCAGGGGAATCACCATCTAAAGTTGTCGCCGTCTGGGACTCACCACCGTGCGGTGGATGGTAAAATTTCTTTAATGCCAATTTGCGCACAAACTTATGGACATCGACCACTGTGCCAAAGAGGTCAATGTCCATAGTTGGCGCATATTTTAGTCCCTTATTAAGTAGTGAGATCTCAGACGGCGACAACTCCAACCCTGAAATATTAATTACATTATTCACATTACTTAGTAATTCTTTTTCCTTTTGTTTGCCCTTTTCCCCCCTGCGTCTCTTCCCCCCCCTCCTTGTCCTCTTTGGTCTTTTCTGAACATCATGTAGTTTTTTGACTGCTGATCTGTATGGTAAGTGTCCACTGATTGAGCTGTGGCGGTGTCCCCTCTGGATGCGCTTCCCTCTGATGGGCGTCTTTCACCTCGGGATTGATTGTTATCCCCACGGTGGGGGCCATTGGATCTATTTTCCATGTCATGAAACGACACTGAATGTGACAATGGTTCAACGTCAGATAGTTCTGAGTCTCCACTTTGATACTCAAAGTTGCTGGATTTTAGAATGGACTTATTTGGGGTGGATCTCCTCGACCCTTTCCTCATTGTATCTTGCATAGACCGGTCATAAACCGGTACAACTCTTTGCCAGCTATAAATTTGATTTTTCTCGTAGTCAATACGGTCGCGGTCATATTTGCCCTGTTTTCTGATCATGATCTCTCTCTCAGCGTCCTCTGTGGTTTTAGCCAAGATTTTATCGAATTTGGAGAACCCCTCAATGTCTTTGAATCTGCGCAGTTTGTCCTGCAGTTCCTTAATCTGATTGTCAAGAGTTTCTTTCTCATTGATCCTGTGCTGCAAAATCTGATCCATTAGGTTAAATGAACATGTATTTAGTGTTTCTGTCCATCTTTCCTCAAAAGCTTTATCAGGGAATCCGAATGTTGGGGCCTTTTTAACCCTCAAACCTCTGGGTATTCTCTTCATTTTTAAATAGTTTTCTGTGGCGACAATGTCCCACCAAATACGTGTCTTGTAAATCAGTAATTTTTCTAATCTTTGGAAATAAATCCTTAGATCTGCAACATCATTGGAATCAGTATCCACCACGCTTTCAAAGACACGGAGTGCCTTTTTTTTCCTTGAGGAATCATCCCCACAATTGAATGTATATATTACAGGTATAGGAATGTCCTGTATATTCTCACTGTCATCCATTATGAATTCCTTCTATTCAGTAGTAATCAATGTCCATAAAAACAAACAAAAGCACAGACCTGTTCTAGAATCCTGAGTTTTGGATAATTCTTTTTCTTATAACACAGGAAATAAGTCCTTATTACACAATGTCACCTGTGTATGGACACGAGCAACCTTATAGGCAGTAAACGAGGTTAGGATAGAGTAAGGTGCTCTAGAGTGTCCTATATACAGGTAGGAGGGGAATGCAGTCTGGATTTTGACAATTTTGAGATACATTCATTAGAGTCTCAATAAATTTGGGCACCAGATACCCTGAAGGTAGGGGTAGGTAGTCCTAGGACAGCCTCCTCTGCCTCATTGGGCTGGCCCTATGTACTCACTGTACCACTGCTTTCACCAGAATTTCCCCTCCATCGCGTGCTGCTGTAGAGTGATGTCCAGAAGTGCAGAAAAGTGATGTAGCGCACCGCGATCCAAAAGAAGAACAGGTCTGGCCAAAAATGAAGAATCTTTATTGAGGTATCATAAAATCAAGGGATGCAGCCCTTCTACGCGTTTCGTGCATAGCACTTTATCAAGAAGTGTTTTTGCACTGTGTAAAAAGCGTTTTAATAACAATGGCTGCCAAATCTCGCGATATTTGGTGACGTCACGATCGCGTCGTATCCAATGGGAACTGACTAACCCGCGCATGCGCATCGCGGCTCTAAACAGGGGAGGTACCAGTATTCACACCAACTCCCCACCACTGCTAAGGAACGCCTCCAGGGGAGTGCCAAACAGGGAGGAGGGACGTGTGAGAGACTGCATCCGCCCCCATCCTGGCTCAGCGTGCCTGCTTGTGGGAAAAAACATTACAAGAGTCTAATAGTGGCATCTCAACTGTATGTTGCTTAAAGAATTTATGTGCCTGATGCCATATATAACCTATTATGACCACATGTAATGGGAGCCCAGATATCTCCACCTCAACCAGCCTATCATCCTGGATGTCACCGGAGAAGGCTGAATATGAAGCACAGTGCCTGTCCCCCATATCTGTGATCACATGAATATTAAAGAAAGATAAAAAAATAATAAAGATACCACATTTATCAAACAATGTTTAAAAAATGTATACAAAACCATGAAATCATTATATATTGTTCTATGTCCATAAGTTTATTAAAGTGCAGTAATGCCATAATCTAATGATTCAAAGGTAATTTGTTTGTGAAAAGAGATTATATAGCGAAACTGGGCAGCCATTTTACAAAAATCAAAACATACAATTTTATTAGTTAAAAAGTATATATATACATGACAAACATAAATAAAAACAATAAATTCGTGTAAAAACAAATGAGCATCCTTGTGATGACAGTGAGATCATGAATAATGTAAACAACTATATTTTGGATTCTACATTTCATCTTGTGGGGTGCCTCAAGGAGGTTACATATTGCACTTTGCTTATGGTATAACAATATTCATCACACCAGTAAATTGATCAGTGGCCATAGTGACCCGAGATTGGTAGCTACATATGTAACAACAATTTTATATCATATTATAGCTCAATGTATTGTCCATTAATCTGATACGTTGAAAGAAGTGGCATGGGGAAGTTTTCAGGAAGTTTAGGGGAAGGTTTTAATCAAGAAGAGCCATATTGTCATGACAGTGATAATAAAGATACCATTATCTCAAAAAGTGGTTTATGGTCCACTCCACATTTATACCTTCAGGAAATCTCGTTCTCAACGTAAATATCCAAAAGGACTCTCTACAGTTTAAGGTATTAACAATATCTCCCCCTCTCTCCTTTTTTGATATTTTCTCAATTCCCACAAACGAGAAATTTCTGATGCCACCCTTATCACATTCTGTGAAGTGCTTTGACACCGGATGTTCTAGGTCTTTCTTACGTATCAATCTGCAGTGCTCCTGCATTCTTATTTTTAGGGCTCTTGTGGTTCGACCCACATATCCCTTCCCACAGCCGCAAGTGATCAGATACACTACCATATTGGTGTTACAATTAATGAAGCTATTAATATTGTACTGCTTATGCGGACTGTGGGAAAAGACATGTCTGGATGGCCTCATAAATTTACACATGTTGCATTGATTACACCTAAAAGATCCCTTGGTCAGAAAGCGATCAGGATTACCCACGGGGGTGGAGATGACACTCGGTGAGATAAACGCAGCCAATGTTTTGGCACGTCTGTAAACATGCCTTGGAGCTTGCTTGGTGTATTCACATAGAATAGGATCCATTTGTAATAAGTTCCAATGTTTGTTTACAATGTCTTTTATCTGATTACTAGATTTATTATATTGGGATATAAAAATTGGACATTTTTTCTCAAACCCCTGTGAATGTTTAATCATTTTCCTGGTATCCCTCATCCTGGAGCTGTGGGGTAACAGTGTTTCTCTTTCAATCCCCACCACTTCCTGTAGGGTTAATTGGAGGGTCTCCCTGTCATAACCTCTTTCAACAAATCTATTCGTCAGCGCCTCAGACTGCGCGAGGAAGTCACTCATTGTAGAGCAATTCCTCCTCAGTCTGAGGTACTGACCCTTGGGTATACCCCTAATAACAGACCTGGGGTGACAGCTGTCCGCCCTCAAAAATGAGTTCCTTGAGTTGATTTTTTAGTAAACATCTGTCTGAATTTTTCTTTCTAGATCGATATAAAACAGAATGTCCAGGTAGCTTATGTGATGTGCATGATAATTCATAGTAAAGTGAACATCCAAAGTGTTATTATTTACATACTCAAAAAATGCTAATAAACTATCTGTGCTCCCGTGCCAAATAAAAATAAGGTCATCTATAAAGCGTTTATAGAAAATAATATTGTGCCTAAAGGTGTTGGTGCTACTGAAAATAAAGTTGTTTTCCCACCACCCCATAAAAAGATTGGCATAGGAGGGGGCGAAACTCGTCCCCATTGCCGTACCCCGTAATTGCAGATAAAATTTGTGCTCAAAAAGAAAATAATTGTGTGTTAAGAGGAAAAGTATAGCTTCCATAATGAAAGTGGTCATTGGTAATGAGCTACCGGGACATTCTATAAAGTGGCGGACAGCCGTCATACCCAGGTCATGGCGTATAATTGAGTACAGGGAGACCACATCCATAGTTACCCACAAGAATTCCTGATTCCATTCAATATCCTTCATTTTAGTCAACAAATCGCCTGAATCCAAGATGAAGGATGGCAGTTGTCTCACAAAAGGCTGCAAATACGCGTTAACATATCTCGATAAACCATCTCCCAAAGATCCAATACTCGAGACTATCGGTCGACCAGGAGGTTCGACCAACGTCTTATGGATCTTTGGGAGATGGTGGTAGATGGGAATGACAGGTTTCAAGTTGATTATAAATTCAGATTCATCTTTAGTTAACACATAAGTGGCTGTTCCCAAATCTACCAGATCTAACAATTCTTTCAAAAAATGTTCTGTGGGATCCCGCGGTAGCATTTTTTGAGTATGTAAATAATAACACTTTGGATGTTCACTTTACTATGAATTATCATGCACATCACATAAGCTACCTGGACATTCTGTTTTATATCGATCTAGAAAGAAAAATTCAGACAGATGTTTACAAAAAAATCAACTCAAGGAACTCATTTTTGAGGGCGGACAGCTGTCACCCCAGGTCTGTTATTAGGGGTATACCCAAGGGTCAGTACCTCAGACTGAGGAGGAATTGCTCTACAATGAGTGACTTCCTCGCGCAGTCTGAGGCGCTGACGAATAGATTTGTTGAAAGAGGTTATGACAGGGAGACCCTCCAATTAACCCTACAGGAAGTGGTGGGGATTGAAAGAGAAACACTGTTACCCCACAGCTCCAGGATGAGGGATACCAGGAAAATGATTAAACATTCACAGGGGTTTGAGAAAAAATGTCCAATTTTTATATCCCAATATAATAAATCTAGTAATCAGATAAAAGACATTGTAAACAAACATTGGAACTTATTACAAATGGATCCTATTCTATGTGAATACACCAAGCAAGCTCCAAGGCATGTTTACAGACGTGCCAAAACATTGGCTGCGTTTATCTCACCGAGTGTCATCTCCACCCCCGTGGGTAATCCTGATCGCTTTCTGACCAAGGGATCTTTTAGGTGTAATCAATGCAACATGTGTAAATTTATGAGGCCATCCAGACATGTCTTTTCCCACAGTCCGCATAAGCAGTACAATATTAATAGCTTCATTAATTGTAACACCAATATGGTAGTGTATCTGATCACTTGCGGCTGTGGGAAGGGATATGTGGGTCGAACCACAAGAGCCCTAAAAATAAGAATGCAGGAGCACTGCAGATTGATACGTAAGAAAGACCTAGAACATCCGGTGTCAAAGCACTTCACAGAATGTGATAAGGGTGGCATCAGAAATTTCTCGTTTGTGGGAATTGAGAAAATATCAAAAAAGGAGAGAGGGGGAGATATTGTTAATACCTTAAACTGTAGAGAGTCCTTTTGGATATTTACGTTGAGAACGAGATTTCCTGAAGGTATAAATGTGGAGTGGACCATAAACCACTTTTTGAGATAATGGTATCTTTATTATCACTGTCATGACAATATGGCTCTTCTTGATTAAAACCTTCCCCTAAACTTCCTGAAAACTTCCCCATGCCACTTCTTTCAACGTATCAGATTAATGGACAATACATTGAGCTATAATATGATATAAAATTGTTGTTACATATGTAGCTACCAATCTCGGGTCACTATGGCCACTGATCAATTTACTGGTGTGATGAATATTGTTATACCATAAGCAAAGTGCAATATGTAACCTCCTTGAGGCACCCCACAAGATGAAATGTAGAATCCAAAATATAGTTGTTTACATTATTCATGATCTCACTGTCATCACAAGGATGCTCATTTGTTTTTACACGAATTTATTGTTTTTATTTATGTTTGTCATGTATATATATACTTTTTAACTAATAAAATTGTATGTTTTGATTTTTGTAAAATGGCTGCCCAGTTTCGCTATATAATCTCTTTTCACAAACAAATTACCTTTGAATCATTAGATTATGGCATTACTGCACTTTAATAAACTTATGGACATAGAACAATATATAATGATTTCATGGTTTTGTATACATTTTTTAAACATTGTTTGATAAATGTGGTATCTTTATTATTTTTTTATCTTTCTTTAATATTCATGTGATCACAGATATGGGGGACAGGCACTGTGCTTCATATTCAGCCTTCTCCGGTGACATCCAGGATGATAGGCTGGTTGAGGTGGAGATATCTGGGCTCCCATTACATGTGGTCATAATAGGTTATATATGGCATCAGGCACATAAATTCTTTAAGCAACATACAGTTGAGATGCCACTATTAGACTCTTGTAATGTTTTTTCCCACAAGCAGGCACGCTGAGCCAGGATGGGGGCGGATGCAGTCTCTCACACGTCCCTCCTCCCTGTTTGGCACTCCCCTGGAGGCGTTCCTTAGCAGTGGTGGGGAGTTGGTGTGAATACTGGTACCTCCCCTGTTTAGAGCCGCGATGCGCATGCGCGGGTTAGTCAGTTCCCATTGGATACGACGCGATCGTGACGTCACCAAATATCGCGAGATTTGGCAGCCATTGTTATTAAAACGCTTTTTACACAGTGCAAAAACACTTCTTGATAAAGTGCTATGCACGAAACGCGTAGAAGGGCTGCATCCCTTGATTTTATGATACCTCAATAAAGATTCTTCATTTTTGGCCAGACCTGTTCTTCTTTTGGATCGCGGTGCGCTACATCACTTTTCTGCACTTCTGGACATCACTCTACAGCAGCACGCGATGGAGGGGAAATTCTGGTGAAAGCAGTGGTACAGTGAGTACATAGGGCCAGCCCAATGAGGCAGAGGAGGCTGTCCTAGGACTACCTACCCCTACCTTCAGGGTATCTGGTGCCCAAATTTATTGAGACTCTAATGAATGTATCTCAAAATTGTCAAAATCCAGACTGCATTCCCCTCCTACCTGTATATAGGACACTCTAGAGCACCTTACTCTATCCTAACCTTGTTACTACATATGTGAGACAGGGCAAGGGCTAAACAAGAGAATGAACCTGCATCGCCACAATATCACACACGGAACAAGAGACAGTCCTGTTGGCGAACATTTCTCTGACTCTGGCCATAAGATGAACGATCTGAGGGTTGCCATACTCAAAGGTAATCTTAAAACACCGAAAGAGAGACGGTTGCATGAATACAAATTTATGCAACTGTTCGGGACACTTAGCAGTGGCCTAAACAGAGATCGAAATTTTATGAGTCATTACTGACACAAGTGAACTCTCTTCCCATGAGCGCTAAAGGCCATGTCTGTACATACTGTGCTATATGTATGCACACACAGCTGCCTCTTACACATACTAATACTCCTTGTTTTTCCATCCCTATACACCAATAGGGACCACATAATATCCACACACACTTTTAGTTGTGCTACTATCTCTCACATTTCCACACCTACCCACACCATCTACATCCACTCCCACTCCACACACACCTTTTGTAAAGCACTGTATATACTGTCGGCTCTCCATTCATTTTTATTCACACAGATACACACACACTCTTACATCACTTGCTTTCAGGAACCTTTTGACACCTCTAGCCATAAATCTCATCCACACCGGGGGAAGGACTAGCACAGACAACATTCCAAGAGACACTGTTTTTAAGTATTCCCTTTGCTTGCTTCATTCATTGTAACATCGCCGGAAGAAGAGATCAGTGCATCTCGAAAGCTCGCACAAATAAAAGCATTTCGTTAGCCACAGAACGGTATCATCTATTTATTTTTTGATTATATATATATATATATATATATATATATATATATATATATATATATATATATATGCAAATAAAACTGTATGCTCATTTGCATGTCTTAGGCAGGTCTGCAACCCCGCCTTTCCCCATTATCACCCAGCATACAGCACTTCCACTGCAGCAAGAGATTCTGGGAAATGACATGCAAATGAGCACACAGTGTCACTTTTTGCCTCAAAAACCATTTTTAACATGGTTCCCTATAGGCTTAAGCTTGCTGCATGGTCACAGCTTTGAGCACAGCCAGGGTTAAGGTGCATACCCAGAAAACCCACCCACAGACAGCTGTTTCGACCTTAAGGCCTCGTTCAGGGCGCCAGCTGCAGGACTCGGAGGGAGGGCGTGAGGGAGGCAGTGCTGCAGTTTGCTGGGCGATCTGTGTTTATCCCCCAGCAGACTTTTCAGCGTTGGGGAGGGGGCGGGGTTACACACAGCAGGGTAAGTATCCAAGTTGCAGTCATGAAATCATTAAGAAGAATGATTTCATTGGCTGCCTTGGTCCCTGTGACGCTGCTGCAGCTCCAAAAAACGAAATTTTCGTTTATTGAAACTGTAGTCAGCTTCAACTCCTGGCTTCGGAGACAGGGCGGTTGCTACCCTGAAAAACAGTATTCAAATTGAATACTTTGTTTCTCACGGCAGCACGCCCTCCCTCCGAAGCCAGCACCCTGAACGAGGCCTAATGGGTCTCATCAGTGTGGGGCTGATTTAACTGGGTATGCAAAGAGGCTATGGGATAGGCTATACCATAATACTGAGTTAAGTTATGGTGAGTAAAAAAAGTGACAAAAACCCTCCACAGGAAAGCAAATATGCAAATACATACATACATTTACTCTCTCTCTCTTTCACACACTTTCACACACTCTCTCACACAGTCACACAGTCACACAGTCACACAGTCACACACTCACCTAGGCATTAATCTGGCACTGTGATTTTCTTTCGTTCAGCTACAATATGAGTTGCTAAGTGGGGCTAAAAGTAAAACAATCCATTAACCCCATCATATCTAGACAATGCACAGCAATGCGTTCCAGGAAACTCGGGTAGTGAAGGGGTTAATAAATAAACCTATCCCGACCGAGGTCCCCAAATCTAGGAAGGGTACACGAGGGTGTGACGTAGTTTATTGGGTGGGCGCGTTGCATGAGTCACATGCCCCACCTCCTCCGTTCCTATTGGTTAATCGCTAGAAACCCGCCAAATCCATAAGCAGGTTCGCGCCAAAACGATGTCACACAGACAGGATGTATGGAGTAGCGGTGTGTGCGGGACTCGGAGTGTGCAGCGAGAGGTAGGGATGTCACTCTGCATGTGCGCAGCCGCGGGGACAAGGACATACATGTGTGTGATGTGTCAGCAAATCATTAAATACAACGCTGGAGCAGGCGGTTATATCTAATAAGAATATCACATGTAATACACACAGGGACTATTATTGCTCAGTCTCCTGGGGACGCAATATGTGCAAACATAGCTGCAGATTCATAATATTAAATATATAAACATATTAGTGTCTCTGCAACGTTTTTTTGCATCGGGGAAAGTGTATGCTGTGTTTCATACATGCAGTATGTGAAGGGGAGGTATGCTGTGTTTCATACATGCAGTATGTGAAGGGGAGGTATGCGGTGTTTCATACATGCAGTATGTGAGGGGGAATGGTTTTTGGCGGGGAATGGAATTGCTTTGTTTTCCAGTGACTTAAATGATTTGGGTATTTTTTTTTGGGGGGGGGGGGGGGAGAATATATATTTTTTTTATTTATATTCTACCACTTCTATTTTTTTTATAACATGTGAATTTGTTTTCTTGTACACATTGAATGTCTTGTCTAGTGCTGCATTCGCACCACTAAATGGCGGCCTTCACAGAATACATACTGCTGAAAATTATATACCTGTAGGTGCGAACAATGGGGGTTAGGACAGACAGGGGGGGAAGCTCCCGCATCAGCATTATAACAACAGATAAATCGAATGACAAGGTGCAGATAAGGATAAAGATCAAAAAACAACGATTCCCCAATGAATGCACTCATAATAATGTAAGAGAAATAGTGGATGAATTAAAAATACTCTTTAATCTATCGTGCTTTAAAATATTATTGTATAGAGGGTATGGTATTGATGTCCACGACCATTCCCCAAGAGACTCACTAATTACAAATTAAACAAACAATGCTTTGAATTTTATAATGGGTACTATAAAGACAGACCACGTAGCTGTCTAGCTGTTGTGTGGTGTTTATATACTGCTAATAACAGTATCCAGCAACCTGGTGCAGCTCTAGTAACTGTCAATGTTGCTACTTCAGTGTATATTGTAGCTATATTTACTAAAACCTGAAGATGTCACATGTCATCCTCATGCACTGGTACACTGTAGTGAGTGAGCTGAATATATTGAATAAAAGGTGCCCTATCAATTGAACACATAATAGACGTACTTATAACTGAATAAATAACTGTTATAAAGTCACTTAATACGCAAAACAGTTGAGCCGATATCTAGGTATGATGTGACCAAAACCGGGGGGGAGGGACGGCAGAGGGCGGCATGCAGCAATAACCCTGGCAGTGGCAGTGACCCTTTACCTGACAGTTACTGAGCAGAGGTGCCCAAGCCCCTTTAAGGGTTGGTATGTCCTGCCATTACTCTGGATACAAGCTTGGCCCTGTTAAGGCTGTTAATAAGTGATCTCCTCAGCCCACAATGATGGGACAAGGGATCTGAGCTGCATTACTTTCAGCACCGGGGACCCCCGTGTTCCTCCCGGCAGGGTCCCTGTCTGCTCCAGAGGATTCGCTGGTTCCGATGCTGTTATAGAATAAACACTCTTAGTGAAATGACTGCTTGTAATGTTGGGCCGTCTGTGGCGAAATGACGAATGTGTATAAATAATAAACACAGGGTAGACTAAGGCCTCGTTCAGGGTGCCAGAGGCAGGAGTTGGAGGGCGTGTGCGAGCGGCAGTCTGCTGGGCGATGTGTGCACATCCTCCCCAGCAGACTTTTTCAAGAGTTGAGGGGGCGGGGCTACAGACCTTAGCTTAGGGATCAGTGTTGCCGTCTTGAAATCATTCTCAGGAATGATTTAATTGGCTGCCGAGGTCCCAGTGACGCTGCTGCAGCTCAAAAAACGACTTTGGCTAAGGCCTCGTTCAGGGTGCCAGCTGCAGGACTCGGAGGGAGGGAGGCAGTGCTGCAGTTTGCTCGGCGATCTGTGTTTATCCCCCAGCAGACTTTTCAGCGTTGGGGAGGGGGCGGGGTTACACACAGCAGGGTAAGTATCGAGGTTGCAGTCATGAAATCATTCTGAAGAATGCTTTCATTGGCTGCCTAGGTCCCTATGACGCTGCTGCAGCTCCAAAAAACGAATTTTTCGTTTATTGAAACTGTAGTCAGCTTCAACTCCTGGCCTCGGAGACAGGGCGGTTGCTACCCTGACAACCAGTATTCAAATTGAATACTTTGTTTCTCACGGCAGCACGCCCTCCCTCCGAAGCCAGCACCCTGAACGAGGCCTAAGGCCCCGCTCCCTCAGTCAGCGCGCCCGCACTGCAGACAGGCGGGGCGCTGACAGACACAGACCGCGATATGCGGTCTGTAGGGAGCCGGAGCTGGAGGGAGGGCTCCGATCGTGGTGCCGTCCACCCCGCCACACACATACATATACATACACTCACACACACTTTAATAACACGCAGCTCCTTCCCTGCTCCCTGCCCAAGGCGCCTCCCCTCCTCCCCATTGGCTGACTCGCGTACCACGTGACGCGTCAACGCCGAAATTCACAAGATTCTTGCAGCATCGGCCGGCTGACGCGTCACAGTACGTAGTCAGCCCTGTCGGAAGGAGGCAGCGGGGGCAGGGACCACTCGGACCAGGGTCTGGTGGTTCGCGGCCACGCTGGCCGCAGCGGGTTCGCAGCCTTGGGTTGTTTATTGAAACTGTAGCCAGCGTCAACTCCGTACTTTGGAGACAGGGCAGCTGCTACCCTGACAACCACAATTAACTTTAAATACATTGTGTCGGACGGCCGCACGCACGCACGTCAGCACGCCCTCCCTCCGAAGCCTGCACCCTGAACGAGGCCTGAATAAGTGTAAACTCCTTCCTTGGTGGTGGGTGTGCGCGCACACTCCTGCAGCTAGCGCACAGATCGCTGGGATGTAGGGGCGTGACGAACGCGTCACGGAGCTGCTTCGCCTTTGGTTCGCTGAACCAGCTCGTGACGCGTCTGCCTGCAGCCCGAAAAGTTCCCGGCAAAACTGCTGCGACGCGTGTGCGCGCGGGACTGTCAGGGATGGTCTCCGTGTCCCAGGTCTGCCTGATATAAAGATCCTGCCCGCCCCTGTATCCGGGGCTGTTTCACTCGGTGTGTGTGTGTGTGTGTGTGTGTGTGTGTGTGTGTGTGTGTGTGTGTGTGTGTGTGTGTGTGTGTGTGTGTGTGTGTGTGTGTGTGTGTGTGTGTGTCATGGTAATATGTGAAGGGGATGTAATTGCTTTGTTTTCCAGGGACTTAAAAGGAGCCTCTGGATCGTTTTTATTATTATGTTTACTACCAATTATAATTATCTTGCATTATTATTCACACTATAACGTCAATTTGTTTTCTTGTACACATTGAATGTCTTCTTTAGTACTACATTCGTGGCATTCACAGAATACATACTGCTGAAAATCATATAGGTGCATTAGAAAACTTTTCTAACTATTATTTCTTACTCACGATAAGGTGTAAATGGACGTTTGCTAACTGATCACAAGCTCCATTGCAAAAAGTGTCCAGTGATTTATTTTATTTTTTTCAGTCTAAATAAAACCTGTTAGTGGTATTTAAAAACGGCTGCTCTCTGGTTTAGTTTTAATAAGAGGGTTATCAAACTGGTGCTTTATGCCGTTATCTGAAAGCTCGTATGATGGTTTTCCTTGGTTATACGCAGCACGGAGAGAAACTAAACCAGTGTTTAATTTGGGTGTGCCACTTTCTACACCAATAGCCCTGGCAGTGACCCTTTACCTGACAGTTACTGAGCAGAGGTGCCCAAGCCCCTGTAAGGGTCGGTATGTCCCGCCATTACACTGGGTTGGAGCTTGGCCCTCTTAGTAAGTGATCTGTGGTTGGGCTCAGCCCACAAGGATGGGACGTTGGCACGAGGGGCTCTGCTGGGTCTGAGCTGCAATACTTTCAGCACCGGGGACCCCCGTGTTCCTCCCGGCAGGGTCCCTGTAGGAACGTTACCCCGCCCCGCTGCGGTTTCCTAATGGACATGTAATTAGCGCGGTAGTGACTGGCATTCTCCCAGGGTAAGGGTCGGGACACGGGGGTCCCCGGAACTGGCAATAACTGGGTTCTGCTCCAGAGGATTCGCTGGTTCAGATGCTGTTATAGAATAAACACTCTTGGTGAAATGACTGCTTGTAATGTTGGGCCGTCTGTGGCGAAATGACTATTGTGTATAAATAATAAACACGGGTTATAATAAGTGTAAACTCCTTGGTGGTGGGTGTGCGCGCGCACACCTGCAGCTAGCGCACAGATCGCTGGGATGTAGGGGCGTGACGAACGCGTCACGGAGCTGCTTCGCCTTTGGTTCGCTGAACCAGCTCGTGACGCGTCTGCCTGCAGTCCGAAAAGTTCCCGGCAAAACGATGGGTGTGCGCGCGGGACTGCCAGAGATGGTCTTCGTGTCGCTCCTAGCAGGTAATATAAAGATCCCGCCCGCCCCTGTATCGGGGCTGTTTCACTCGGTGTGTGTGTGTGTGTGTGTGTGTGTGTGTGTGTGTGTGTGTGTGTGTGTGTGTGTGTGTGTGTGTGTGTGTGTGTGTGTGTGTGTGTGTGTGTGTGTGTGTGTGTGTGTGTGTGTGTGTGTGTGTGTGTGTGTGTGTGTGTGTGTGTCATCCTGCGTGCCTGCGTGTCATACATGGTAATATGTGAAGGGGATGTAATTGCTTTGTTTTCCAGGGACTTAAAAGCAGCCTCTGGGTCGTTTTTATTATTATGTTCACTACCAATTATAATTATGTTGCATTATTATTCATACTATAACATGAATTTGTTTTCTTGTACACATTGAATGTCTTGTTTAGTACTACATTCGTGGCATTCACAGAATACATACTGATGAAAATCATATAGGTGCATTAGAAAACTTTTCTAAATATTATTTCTCACTCGTGATAAGGTGTAAATCAGGCCTGCACAACGTGCTACCCGCGCCTGGCCTGTCTGTGCGGCCCGCAATGACTCCGGCCGGACTCCAGTTAATTAAATAAAGTTAAAAAAAATGGCGCCGATTCCCAGCGGGCCCACAAATATATGTATTGGAGGGGCAGGGGGTGCATTTTTATATGTATTGGAGGGGGAGGGGGTGCATTTTTATATGTATTGGAGGGGGAGGGGGTGCATTTTTATATGTATTGGAGGGGGAGGGGGTGCATTTTTATATGTATTGGAGGGGGAGGGGGTGCATTTTTATATGTATTGGAGGGGGAGGGGGTGCATTTTTATATGTATTGGAGGGGGAGGGGGTGCATTTTTATATGTATTGGAGGGGGAGGGGGTGCATTTTTATATGTATTGGAGGGGGAGGGGGTGCATTTTTATATGTATTGGAGGGGGAGGGGGTGCATTTTTATATGTATTGGAGGGGGAGGGGGTGCATTTTTATATGTATTGGAGGGGGAGGGGGTGCATTTTTATATGTATTGGAGGGGGAGGGGGTGCATTTTTATATGTATTGGAGGGGGAGGGGGTGCATTTTTATATGTATTGGAGGGGGAGGGGGTGCATTTTTATATGTATTGGAGGGGGAGGGGGTGCATTTTTATATGTATTGGAGGGGGAGGGGTGCATTTTTATATGTATTGGAGGGGGAGGGGGTGCATTTTTATATGTATTGGAGGGGGAGGGGGTGCATTTTTATATGTATTGGAGGGGGAGGGGGTGCATTTTTATATGTATTGGAGGGGGAGGGGGTGCATTTTTATATGTATTGGAGGGGGAGGGGGTGCATTTTTATATGTATTGGAGGGGGAGGGGGTGCATTTTTATATGTATTGGAGGGGGAGGGGGTGCATTTTTATATGTATTGGAGGGGGAGGGGGTGCATTTTTATATGTATTGGAGGGGGAGGGGGTGCATTTTTATATGTATTGGAGGGGGAGGGGGTGCATTTTTATATGTATTGGAGGGGGAGGGGGTGCATTTTTATATGTATTGGAGGGGGAGGGGGTGCATTTTTATATGTATTGGAGGGGGAGGGGGTGCATTTTTATATGTATTGGAGGGGGAGGGGTGCATTTTTATATGTATTGGAGGGGGTGCATTTTTGTATGTATTGGAGGGGGAGGAGGTGCATTTTTATATGTATTGGAGGAGGAGGGGTGCATTTTTATATGTATTGGAGGGGGTGCATTTTTGTATGTATTGGAGGGGGAGGAGGTGCATTTTTATATGTATTGGAGGGGGTGCATTTTTGTATGTATTGGAGGGGGAGGAGGTGCATTTTTATATGTATTGGAGGGGGAGGAGGTGCATTTTTATATGTATTGGAGGGGGTGCATTTTTATATGTATTGGAGGGGGAGGGGGTGCATTTTTATATGTATTGGAGGGGGAGGGGGTGCATTTTTATATGTATTGGAGGAGGAGGGGTGCATTTTTATATGTATTGGAGGGGGAGGGGTGCATTTTTATATGTATTGGAGGGGGAGGGGGTGCATTTTTATATGTATTGGAGGGGGTGCATTTTTGTATGTATTGGAGGGGGAGGAGGTGCATTTTTATATGTATTGGAGGGGGAGGAGGTGCATTTTTATATGTATTGGAGGGGGTGCATTTTTATATGTATTGGAGGGGGTGCATTTTTGTATGTATTGGAGGGGGAGGAGGTGCATTTTTGTATGTATTGGAGGGGGAGGGGGTGCATTTTTGTATGTATTGGAGGGGGAGGGGGTGCATTTTTATATGTATTGGAGGGGGAGGGGGGTGCATTTTTATATGTATTGGAGGGGGAGGGGGTGCATTTTTATATGTATTGGAGGGGGAGGGGGTGCATTTGTATATGTATTGGAGGGGGAGGAGGTGCATTTTTATATGTATTGGAGGGGGTGCATTTTTATATGTATTGGAGGGGGTGCATTTTTATATGTATTGGAGGGGGTTCATTTTTATATGTATTGGAGGGGGAGAGGTGCATTTTTATATGTATTGGAGGGGGAGGGGTGCATTTTTATATGTATTGGAGGGGGAGGGGTGCATTTTTATATGTATTGGAGGGGGAGGAGGTGCATTTTTATATGTATTGGAGGGGGAGGGGGTGCGTTTTTATATGTATTGGAGGGGGTGCATTTTTATATGTATTGGAGGGGGAGGGGGTGCATTTTTATATGTATTGGAGGGGGAGGGGGTGCATTTTTATATGTTTTGGAGGGGGAGGGGGAGGGGGAGGGGGAGGGGGTGCACTTTTATATGTATTGGAGGGGGAGCATTTTTATATGTATTGGAGGGGGTGCATTTTTATATGTATTGGAGGGGGTGCATTTTTATATGTATTGGAGGGGGTGCATTTTTATATGTATTGGAGGGGGTGCATTTTTATATATGTATTGGAGGGGGAGGGGGTGCATTTTTATATATGTATTGGAGGGGGAGGGGGTGCATTTTTATATATGTATTGGAGGGGGAGGGGGTGCATTTTTATATATGTATTGGAGGGGGAGGGGGTGCATTTTTATATATGTATTGGAGGGGGAGGGGGTGCATTTTTATATATGTATTGGAGGGGGAGGGGGTGCATTTTTATATGTATTGGAGGGGGAGGGGGTGCATTTTTATATGTATTGGAGGGGGAGGGGGTGCATTTTTATATGTATTGGAGGGGGAGGGGGTGCATTTTTATATGTATTGGAGGGGGAGGGGGTGCATTTTTATATGTATTGGAGGGGGAGGGGTGCATTTTTATATGTATTGGAGGGGGAGGGGGTACATTTTTATATGTATTGGAGGGGGTGCATTTTTGTATGTATTGGAGGGGGAGGAGGTGCATTTTTATATGTATTGGAGGGGGAGGAGGTGCATTTTTATATGTATTGGAGGGGGTGCATTTTTATATGTATTGGAGGGGGTGCATTTTTATATGTATTGGAGGGGGAGGAGGTGCATTTTTGTATGTATTGGAGGGGGAGGAGGTGCATTTTTGTATGTATTGGAGGGGGAGGGGGAGGGGGTGCATTTTTATATGTATTGGAGGGGGAGGGGGAGGGGGTGGGGGTGCATTTTTATATGTATTGGAGGGGGAGGGGGTGCATTTTTATATGTATTGGAGGGGGAGGGGGTGCATTTTTATATGTATTGGAGGGGGAGGGGGTGCATTTTTATATGTATTGGAGGGGGAGGGGGTGCATTTTTATATGTATTGGAGGGGGAGGGGGTGCATTTTTATATGTATTGGAGGGGGAGGGGGTGCATTTTTATATGTATTGGAGGGGGAGGAGGTGCATTTGTATATGTATTGGAGGGGGAGGAGGTGCATTTTTATATGTATTGGAGGGGGTGCATTTTTATATGTATTGGAGGGGGTGCATTTTTGTATGTATTGGAGGGGGAGGGGGTGCATTTTTATATGTATTGGAGGGGGAGGGGTGCATTTTTGTAGGTATTGGAGGGGGAGGAGGTGCATTTTTATATGTATTGGAGGGGGAGGAGGTGCATTTTTATATGTATTGGAGGGGGAGGGGGTGCATTTTTATATGTATTGGAGGGGGTGCATTTTTATATGTATTGGAGGGGGTGCATTTTTATATGTATTGGAGGGGGAGAGGTGCATTTTTATATGTATTGGAGGGGGAGGGGTGCATTTTTATATGTATTGGAGGGGGAGGAGGTGCATTTTTATATGTATTGGAGGGGTGCATTTTTATATGTATTGGAGGGGGAGGGGTGCATTTTTATATGTATTGGAGGGGGAGGAGGTGCATTTTTATATGTATTGGAGGGGTGCATTTTTATATGTATTGGAGGGGTGCATTTTTATATGTATTGGAGGGGGAGGGGTGCATTTTTATATGTATTGGAGGGGGAGGAGGTGCATTTTTATATGTATTGGAGGGGTGCATTTTTATATGTATTGGAGGGTGTGTCAGTGTCAGTGTCAGTGTCAGTGTCAGTGTCAGTGTCAGTGTCTGTGTCTGTGTCTGTGTCTGTGTCCTGTGAGGTGGGGCAAACGGAGTGGTGTAGGGAGGGGGCAGGGAGAGATGGAGGCACCCCCATTTGTCCCGGGCCGGATGATTTCTGTTGGCGGCCCTGTGGTTGATGTGAGGTGCGGGGGGAGAGGGTGATGTGAGGTGCAAGGGGGTGAGCGATTTGAGGTGCAGGGGGGGAGATGGGGAGTATCACAAAGGTTGATAGTGAGGGGTGCTGGGGGAGATGATTTTACCCGTGCGGGCCAATTTTTTTTTTTTTTTCCTTGGAGCTGTTTGGCCCTTCTCACTTTATGAGTTGTGCAGGCCTGGTGAATTGGGAAAAGTGTGTGTGTTTTGCATCGTGAAAAGTGTGTGTGTGTGTTTTGCATCGGGAAAAGTGTGTGTGTGTGTGTGTTTTGCATCGGGAAAAGTGTGTGTGACGCGCGTGTGTGTGGCGCGCGCGCGGTGTGTGAGGGGGATGTAATTGCTTTGTTTTTCAGCGCCTTAAAGGAGCCTCTGGGTCGTTTTATTATTATGTTTACTACCAATTATAATTATCTTGCATTATTATTCACACTATAACGTGAATTTGTTTTCTTGTACACATTGAATGTCTTGTTTAGTACTACATTCGTGGCATTCACAGAATACATACTGCTGAAAATCATATAGGTGCATTAGAAAACTTTTCTAAATATTATTTCTTACTCACGATAAGGTGTAAATGGACGTTTGCTAACTGATCACAAGCTCCATTGCAAAAAGTGTCCAGTGATTTATTTTATTTTTTTCAGTCTAAATAAAACCTGTTAGTGGTATTTAAAAACGGCTGCTCTCTGGTTTAGTTTTAATAAGAGGGTTATCAAACTGGTGCTTTATGCCGTTATCTGAAAGCTCGTATGATGGTTTTCCTTGGTTATACGCAGCACGGAGAGAAACTAAACCAGTGTTTCATTTGGGTGTGCCACTTTCTACAGCAATAACCCTGGCACTGGCAGTGACCCCTTACCTGACCGTTACTGAGCAGAGGTGCCCAATCCCCTTTAAGGGTCGGTATGTCCCGCCATTACTCTGGATACGAGCTTGGCCCTGTTAATAAGTGATCTGTGGTTGGGCTCAGCCCACAAGGATGGGACGTTGGCACGAGGGGCTCTGCTGGGTCTGAGCTGCATTACTTTCAGCACCCCCCCCCCCCCCCCCGGTTTCCTAATGGACATGTAATTAGCGCGGTAGTGACTGGCATTCGCCCAGGTTAAGGGTCGGGACCCGGGGGTCCCCGGAACTGACAACAACTGGGTTCTGCTCCAGAGGATTCGCTGGTTCCGATGCTGTTATAGAATAAACACTCTTAGTGAAATGACTGCTTGTAATGTTGGGCCATCTGTGGCGAAATGACGAATGTGTATAAATAATATACTGTACACGGGTTATAATAAATAAGTGTAAACTCCTTGTGGGGGGGGGGGTGTTGCAGGCCACTCCTCCCTCGCTGGGCTGTAGGGGCATGGCGAACGCATCACGGAGCTGCTTCACCTTTATTGGCTGAACCAGCTCGTGACGCGACTGCAGTCTGAAATTTTCCCGGGAAAAGATGGCTTCCATATCCCAGGGCTGGCTGTGCCAGGTGTGGCTGCACCTAGCAGGGGATAAGAAAGATCCCGGTCCCCCGCTGTATCCGGGGCTCCCCCTGTATCCGGGGCTGCGTTGCTCTCAGCTCGCATTGCTTGTCTCCTGTCCCACTCTCGCTGCCGCTTTCCGTCTTTGCTCATTCAAGTGAATAACCCTGATCAATAGGATCTCAAAGTGTGACTCATACAGGGGGGGGGGGGGGTGCATGTGTTATATACATTACATTTGAACATGAAATGTGTTCCAGTAGCATGGCGCTATTTCTGTGTCCATTATCTCTTATTTTTATTTAGTTGGTATTCTCAGACTCCTTGCTGTGTATTAACCTTGTGATAATGAAGCTCATCTCATTATACCTGATGTATAATTTCTCTCCTTTCAGCTGTCACTGCCGAGCCATGCAGTCCAACATCAAATATCACTGCACCCCTTGGCTCCAACGTGACCCTCTTGGGCCCTGTCCCTGACAAAGGCGTTTGTACTATCAAAGACCCAAATGGTTTGGTATCTGAATGTCTACATGGTAATAACGTTAAGTGCCGACCTGGATATTTCTGTGATAATTGCTCTGTTATCCTCACAAACGTCCAGAAGAATCACGCCGGCTTGTACACGGTTAAATGCGATGGCCGCATAGTGTGCTCTTTACATCTTTCTGTGACCGGTAAGTAAAGCAACAAAACAGTGAAGGCTGATTTTATACAAATACAGCATTTATTCTGTTCCCATTTATTATTGTGTATTTATAAATTATTTTGATACCTAATCATTTAGATAACTTTTTTTTTTTTTTTTTTGTCGTTTACTCCACCCCCTTAAACCACCAGAGTTCTGGGTTGAGTTGGAGTTGGCAGTTTGTGTTGGAGATGAATTTCCATGCACAGCTTACGTGCTTTTTATTACTGCTGTTGGGTAACTTGGCTCATACATGTGACTGACCCTTTAAACCCATTATACATGTCACTGGGTCACACTGGACCTGCTGACAGTGGTTTTTATTTCAAAAGCAATAAATTATATAGATCACTGGAGCTAAAAACGATGGTTTTTCTCTGGAGTAACGCAGGCAGACAGACGCGCACATATACGTGTGTGTGTGTGTGTGTGTGTGTGTGTGTGTGTGTGTGTGTGTGTGTGTGTGTGGTGTGTGTAAAGTTTTGCATCGGGGAAAGTGTGAGCTGTGTTTCATACATGGTAATATGTGAAGGGGATGTAATTGCTTCGTTTTTCAGGGACTTAAAGCAGCCTCTGGGTCGTTTTTATTATTATGTTTACTACCAATTATAATTATTTTGCATTATTATTCATACTATAACGTGAATTTGTTTTCTTGTACACATTGAATGTCTTCTTTAGTACTACATTCGTGGCATTCACAGAATACATACTGATGAAAATCATATAGGTGCATTAGAAAACTTTTCTAACTATTATTTCTTACTCACTGATCACGTGCTCCATTGCAAAAAGTGTCCAGTGATTTATTTTATTTTTTTCAGTCTAAATAAAACCTGTTAGTGGTATTTAGAAACGGCTGCTCTCTGGTTTAGTTTTAATAAGAAGGTTATCAAACTGGTGCTTTATGCCGTTATCTGAACGCTCGTATGATGGTTTTCCTTGGTTATACGCAGCACGGAGAGAAACTAAACCAGTGTTTAATTTGGGTGTGCCGCTTTCTACAGCAATAACCCTGGCAGTGGCAGTGACCTTTACCTGACAGTTACTGAGCAGAGGTGCCCAAGCCCCTGTAAGGGTCGGTATGTCCCGCCATTACTCTGGATTGGAGCTTGGCCCTGTTAATAAGTGATCTGTGGTTGGGCTCAGCCCACAAGGATGGGACGTTGGCACGAGGGGCTCTGCTGGGTCTGAGCTGCATTACTTTCAGCACCGGGGACCCCCGTGTTCCTCCCGGCAGGGTCCCTGTAGGAACGTTACCCCCCCCCCCCCCCGCCCTAATGGACATGTAATTAGCGCGGTAGTGACTGGCATTCTCCGAGGGTAAGGGTCGGGACCCCGGAACTGACAACTGGGTTCTGCTCCAGAGGATTCACTGGTTCCAATGCTGTTATAAAAAAACACTCTTGGTTTTTTTAATGTTGGGCCGTCTGTGACGAAATTTACGAGTGTGAATAAATAATAAACACGGGTTATAATAAATAAGTGTAAACTCCTTGGGATGGGGGGGGGGGAGGGTGTTGCAGGCCACTCCTCCAGCAGCTCGCTGGGCTGTAGGGGCATGGCGAACGCATCACGGAGCTAATTCACCTTTATTGGCTGAACCAGCTCGTGACGCGACTGCAGCCCGAAATTTTCCTGGGAAAAGATGGCTTCCATATCCCAGGGCTGGCTGTACCAGGTGTGGCTGCTCCTAGCAGGTGATATAAAGATCCCGGGCCCCCCCTGTATCCGGGGCTCCCCCTGTATCCGGGGCTGCGTTGCTCTCAGCTCGCATTGCTTTTCTCCTGTCCCACTCTCGCTGCCGCTTTCTGTCTTTACACATTTAAGTGTATAACCCTGATCAATAGGATCTCAAAGTGTGACTCATACAGGGTGGGGGGTGGGGTGGGGGGGTTGTACATGTATTATGTATTATATACATTTTATTTGAACATGAAATGTGTTCCAGTAGCATGGCACTATTTCTGTGTCCATTATCTGTTATTTTTATTTAGTTGGTATTCTAAGACTCCTTGCTGTGTATTTATCTTGTGATAATGAAGCTCATCTCATTATGGGCCTCATGCAGAGAGCAGCGCTATTTGAAATCTCGCCATTTTCCTGCAAAAATCGCGCTAAAAACAGGTGAAAATGGCGAGATTTGAAAAAAGCGCCATTTTTTTTCCCCCTTGAAATTCGCCGCGCGGCTGGAGAGTTTCTAATCTCTCCAGTTTTTTTTTCCTGCCGTATGCAGAGAGCCGCGATCGCCATCTAGTGGCTGTTTGCGCCAAAAAAATGGCGCGATTTTCAACCTTTTTCCTCTCCACCAAGCAGCTGGCGCTCCGCGGCCGGTGGAGAGGGGGGAAAAAAAAACGCGATTTTTTTCCCCACTAGTTTCAACAGCGCTTATAGCGCTGGTTGAAACTCTCCATATGCAGAAAGGCTTGTAAATGCAGTTTTCTGCCCTTTCTGCATATGGAGAAAAAAACTCTCCAAAAAAGCAAAAATTTTTCCCCCTCTCCAAATCTAAAATTCGCTGCTCTCTGCATGAGGCCCTAAACCTGATGTATAATTTCTCTCCTTTCAGCTGTCACTGCTGAGCCAGGGAGCCCAGCATCAAATATCACTGCATCCCTTGGCTTCAACGTGACCCTCCGGGGCCCTGTCCCTGACAATTTTACTATCGAAGACCCAAGCTGTTTGGAATGTGACTGTGTAGATGGTAAATGTAAGTGCCGAGATGAATATTTCTATGATAACGGCTCTGTTATCCTCACAAACGTCCAGAATAATCACGCCGTCTGGTACATGGTTAAACGCGATGGCCGCATAGTGATCTGTTTACATCTTTCTGTGACCGGTAAGTAAAGCAACAAAACAGTGAAGGCTGATTTTATACAAAGATACAGCACTTATTCTGTTCCCATTTATTATTGTGTATTTATAAATTATTTTGATACCTAATCATTTAGATAACTTTTTTTTTTTTTGTCGTTTACTCCACCCCTTAAACCGCCATAGTTCTGGGTTGAGTTGGAGTTGCAGTTTGGTGTGTTGGAGATGAATTTCCATGCACAGCTTAAGTGCTTTTTATAACTGCTGTTGGGTAACTTGGCTCATACATGTGACTGACCCTTTAAACCCATTATACATGTCACTGGGTCACACTGGACCTGCTGACAGTGGTTTTTATTTCAAAAGCAAATATTATATAGGTCACTGGAGCTAAAAACGATGGTTTTTCTCTGGAGTACCCCCATCCCCCCCCCTGGTTCCCAATCTCTTTAAAATAAGAGTGGTCAAAATGATGGGATTGCAGCGTTTAAACTTTACTGGGCCACACACACATTCCCAGTTAGCTCATACTCCTACACCCACCACATCATGAATATATATATTTGTGGCAAATGTATACAACAAAAGACAGGGGTGCCCAATGCTACATCAAATTGACAAAACATATATGGTATAAAGTTTAAATACTTCAATAATAGTAATTACTTGGTTATTTAGTTAAAGCCTTTGGCCAAAGCGCCGTACGCCCGCATACCAAACGTCAAAGTATAACCAAAAATGCAGGTCTTAACATTAAAACTGCGAACCCTTCCTTTACCTCTGTATGAAGGGAAGCAACTACAGTGAGTCTTGTCCATTCAGTAAAATGCCAGAATCTCCCAAGTTAAAAAGGTGGGGAGGTGCCACCTACCTCTATTTAACTGTTACCAGTCAGAAATTAACACACATTCCCAGTTAGCTCAAACTCCTACACCCACCACATCATGAATATATATTTATGCCAAAATGAGTGCTACTGAGTGAATGTATATTACAAAACAGTTGGGCACCCCTGTCTTTTGTTGTATACATTTGCCACGCTCAGTAGCACTCATTTTTGTCTGTGTGTCAAACCAGCCTTTCTCCCTCATTAAAATATTTATCATTTTATAAAGTAACTTATTTTTCTCTTTAATGGAAGGGTTGGTTTTAGATTGGAAAATTGTTATTGCCATCGCTGTGACTTGTGGCTTCCTCGCACTTATCGCTGGAATAGTTTATTGGGTGAGTTCTTTACATTACGCTATCAGCTGCTCTGGGAATGAGATCAGACACTGTTTCATGTAATGTTTATATTATTCTACTTTCCGTCCTAACCCCCTTTCCCTCCCCCACCTGATATTCACCTTCATCCCTTACCAGCCCAGCTCATTCACTTTGATTAGAGAACATTTCTGTTTGGGGGGGGGGTGAGATATTTAACTATTTAGTGTTCCTGCGTGTTTACATTGTTACCAGAGGCGCCTGCAACATATTACAAAGTATATAACATGCACAGTAATGTGTTGGAGGCTCCTCTGGCATCAAAGGGGCTTTTATTTATTGTAAGAAGTTTCAAATGATTTTGTGAGGGAATCTAAAGGAGAATGGCAAAAAAAGAGCACCGCGTTGATACATTCGCATGTCTCGGGCAAATCTTTTTCCCTATTCTCCCTTGGCATACAATGTTCCCACTGCAGTCGGGGATTCTGGGTAATGACATGAACATGAGCACTCTGTGTCAGAGTTTACTTATCCATTTTAACATGGATCCCAATAAGCGTTTGTCAAGACATTCCTGCGCCCCGGGCAGGCAAAAAAATAGTTGTCCTACGTCGCGGTGTCAGTGAAACAGTGGTGACGTTGCCATGATAATGTGCCGTACCTTTGGCATGGAAACATGGCGTTGGGACATAAAAGCTGCAAAACGCGAGGACAACATTAACTTTTTTGCTTCATGCACTCCAACCCGGTGCCATCTTTAAATGTTGGTTCTGGGCACCCTTATCAATGTTGAGCGACAAGCGTGTGTGACACTGATCAGCAGCAAGGAACATTGACGAGGGCCCATAAGCATTAACCGAGCAGCGTGTGAGATGTCCTGTGCTGCCGCTCCAATGACCCGCGTTGCAGTGTGCCCTCATCGATGTCCCGTCCTGCTGTCACTCGCCGTTCCACACCCGCTGCTACATCTTTAAATGTCCCTTGACATTGGCGAGAGTGCACAGGACTGACATTTTAAAGATTGTGCCGGGATCTGAGCCCCGTCTCTTCCTCAGCCTTTACTATTGGAACCGTCTGTCAGTCACATGTTTTGTGAACGCTGGAGAGGAACCTGCCAGGGGGCAGTGTGTAACATAGGGTTACAAACACATGGGGGTATATTTCTGCCAATTTATCCCTGGTGGCGTCAGGCCAGCGACTAAGTTATGGCTGGGCCCAATAATCGTAATAAAAATCCAGCACATTCTGCTTCTGACACTGTCCTACATGGCCGTGATTTGGGAAATGTGAGAGTGTTCGATAAGTTCTGGTTGACTTCACAAACTTTCCAATTTCTGGGTAAGTCCTTGCTGTCCCTCTGGACCAAGCAGCCAGACACTGGTCATTAGAGTTCTCTGCTGCGAACCGGTTCCGTGTCATACTGTCTGCGAAGCCTCATTCTGTCCTCTCTCTACGCAGAAAAGGAAAGCGCTCCCCTCATTCACAAAGTGTATCTGCTGTCTCCCCCTTGCCTCAAACACACCCAGGGACCAGGAAACACCGGCACAAAACAGAAGCGCTTATCAGCCAGTGAGTAAAACAGTGTCTGAATATAGTGATTGTGGGTATTACTTGTGATTCAGACATTTCCAATCTGGGAATGGAAATTCAAACACTGGATTACACATTTAATCTCATAGTGGCCGTAAATCTTGAACAAAAGACGAGCAAACACCACATTCATGCAGCAAGTGTGAAGACTCCATTGTAACAGCAAAGTACTGTAAAGGGAATCCAGTGCAGGAGAGTGATAGAACGAGAACCCAGCACCCCGTCCCTGGCCCCGCTGCATCTTCTGATCTTACCTCTGCAGACCCTGTTACCTAAAGCTATTATACTTACCTCTGCAGACCCTGTTACCTAAAGCTATTATACTTACCTCTGCAGACCCTGTTACCTAAAGCTATTATACTTACCTCTGCAGACCCTGTTACCTAAAGCTATTATACTTACCTCTGCAGACCCTGTTACCTAAAGCTATTATACTTACCTCTGCAGTTGTCTAACAGAATAGCCATACAGGTCATGGCAGCAGCCTCATTATTAGAGACCCCTTTTGTTATAGGGGACGTTTATTTATTTATTTTTCCCCTCCCACATTATGCTATTTATATCGCTTCAGTGCAAAATCCATGAACTAAGCAACAAATACCAGTTGCACTTCAGTGAATCTACCACTAAAGTCAGTTTTATTCTGCTAATCTCCAAGCTGTAATTAACATGTTCAAATCTAAATATGTCCCTCTGAGGTACACGGAGATGCACATCTCATTTCTGGGCTGAAGTAGTTCTGAGGTAAGAATGCTGCCTCTGAAGTCTGAGCCCAGTTCAAATCCCAGTGTCTGTACTTGAGACTTTCTCCCTGCGCCTCCAGCACCGGAATTACATTGTAAACTCTTCAATTGTAAGCTCGCTGTGACTAACTTTTATTTCCTATAGTGCTTCTCCCAATGGGACTCGGCGCTTCACAATGACAGTATAGTGTGCGGTCCGCACCCAGTGAGCTTACTATCTATTTTGGTTTCTGAGGCACAAGGCGATAAAGTGACTTTACCAAGGACACTGGGAATTGAAGCAGCAGAACCTGGTTCAAACTCTGTTCAGTGTCTTTACTCACTGAGCCATTCCTATGAGGTTCTGTGTACAGCACTGTGTACATTCAGTGTTAAGTAAAACACTTATTCATTTGTGTAAATGCTGCCAATGAACAAAGTGGAAAGGGAACATGCAAGAATTACCCTTCGCTCTTGTGTATAGATGCAGACCTTAACACAGCACAATTTCCTGCCTATATTAATCCCCATGTTAATATCTTGCTCTGGCAGCACAAATCCTTAATTGTTTCGGGAGATTTATTGTCTGTATTTGAACCCACAGGGCCGAACAGCGGAGGGTGACAGTCTGGTTTGATCGTCCTTCCACTAAAACAAACACTGTAAAGAGTACTGTGAACTATATGGATTGGTGCAATAACCACTGCAGTGGAACCTCTCCACAATGTAGCATAGATAGATGGATCTCGATCTCTCTAGATCTCTCTCTGGATCTCTCTCGATCTCTCCCTCTCTCTCTCTCGAGCTCTCTCGATCTCTCTTTCCTCTCTCTCTCGATCTCTCTTTCCTCTCTCTCTCTCTCTCTCTCTCTCGAGATCTCTCTCTGTCCTCCATCCCTCTGTCTCCTCCCCACCCCCTCCGTATCCTCCCCCTTTTTATCACGCTGAATTCGATCACAATAATCTACGGAATGAGTCGTCCCAGGAGTCTCCTCCATTCTTCAGCAATTTCAGCTTTCATCCATCGGCGCTCCCTGCCTCCAGGGTACCTTTAGGGGTCCCAGCTGTAAATGACCAGATCGGACAGTTGCAGGAACTGTGGACCAAGATCCGGGTGAGACGGGCGAAAGCCGTTGCTTCCCAGAAGAATCATGCTGACTGGCATAGATGTTCCTCTCCAGAATATAAACTGGGAGACATGGTGTTGCTCTCAACGAGGAACATCAATTTGAGGGCTCCCTCCACTAAACTGTTGACTAAATTTACTGTATTGGTCCCTTCCCTGTGCCTACCACCCACAATTAGAATACCTTCAGTATTTCATATATCTCTTCTCAAACCTTACGTACAGGACCCTTCTGCTCTGCTCCCATGGCCCCTTCTCAGCCTCTTCTAGTGGGTTGTCAGGATGAATTCGAAGTACAGTCCATCCTTAACTCCAGGAGGTCCAGAAGAAGTCTACAGTACCCCATCCACTGGAAGGGTTTTGGACATGAGGAGCATTCCTGGATTACAACTGCTTTGTCCGGCGCCCGGGCCCTCCGCAGCCACCAGGCCCGGGACACTAGTCCCGGCTCTCACCCCCTGTCGGTGGCCCTGACTACAGGATCTGAATGAGCTTGGAGTGCTGATCAGGTCCCCTTTTTCTATCTTCCCCTCTGCCACAGGAAAGGATGGTAGAGGGCTCACCTCGCTGGACCAATAAGGGCTGGAATGGGTTCCCAGAGTTAAAGGGCTGTGTGGAGGGAAATTGAAACGGGCCAATTGGAACAGCGCACACTGGAGGGTCTCAGCAACGGCTTCCCCAGGACCAGCAGTATAACTCCCACGGGGCTGGCGCCGCTCAAGCTGGGGAGGCAGCAAATGGATCCAGTCTCCCGGCAGATACTTGCCTCCCCAGCCTGATCTCCTCACCTGGAGATCATGTCCTTTATCCTCTTCCCCTCCAGAACCAGCAGCAGCCATTTTTTCAGGACATGCGGGCTGCACATGGGTTTCTCAGCCCTGAATGTCCGGAGACACTGGCCCTGCTTTACTGTTACACTAAGCACATTTGTATACTTCTCATACAGTTTTACACACAGGAATAAAGCATATACTTTTACAGAGTATACAGGGCTTAGACTTGAGGCTGCACCCCTATTTATATTCCCCTCCCATAATACATCTGTTTGCGGATTTTTATTCCGTTTTTTGCAGATTCGGATTTAAAATATATCCTAGTGTCTGTTTGCAGATTGTCAGTTATAGAAAATAAAAATCTGCATTTTTGAGACTGATCCCTGAAAATCCGCAGCTGAAAGTAACTTGCAAATTCAAAGCGGATTCACATTTCTGCAGAAAATGTGCCCATCTTTACTCATGAATGTTAACACCTTGTCTAGCATTTTAATGTCTGTTTCATGCATACAGTAGATGTGATTCGCTCAAACATCCTCAGAACGTCACCCTTCCCTTTACCCTGATCCTCTTGTCCTCCTTTCCATCAATTAGATTGTCAGCTTCTTGGGTCAGTACTTTGTTCTTACTGTTTTTCACCCTTGTACTGCACTGTAACGCATTATAAATAATGTTATGTATTTAGTAGTTTCTCAGATTTTATTAAATTTCTTACAAAGAAAGCTGTGTGGAGATCTATTTATAAAGCCATGAAGCGCTCTTTGGCGCTGTTAGGATTTCCCCAGGACGTTTTATTTTTATTTATTGACTAGCTGAGAGACCCGGCGTTGCCCGGGATGTAAATGCGTAATAGGTAGTATTATTTATAAATCGTGGAACAATAGGTGAGTATTTGTTGTAAAGGTTGGATAATAATGTTGAAAAGAAAGATGGAATAAAATGTAATACGATTTTTAAAAATGGTTTATTGTAAACACACCACAGTGCAATGTATATTTTGGTGACATAACAGATGTAAAAATGTGAGGCGTGTGTCCTGCTAGGGTGTGAGGCGGCAGGTGGCGCGTGGGTTGTGAGTGCTGTCTGTGAGTGGGGTCCTGCTAGGGTGTGAGGCGGCAGGTGGCGCGTGGGTTGTGAGTGCTGTCTGTGAGTGGGGGTCCTGCAAGGGTGTGAGGCGGTGGGTCAGTGATGTCGGTGCGTAGGGGCGGGAGGCAGCAGGTGTGTGGCGGGTGTCTGTTGAGTGCATGCAGCGGCTGTGAGGCGGTGGGTGAAAGGCAGAGGGGGGCAGAGTAAGGGCGGGTTAAAGGCAGAGGCGGGTGGGCGCGAAAGCAGAGGCGGGGAGGCAGGAAGGCGAAGGGTAGTGGGAGGGGGGAAGGGGGTGGGAGGGAAAGGGGAGGAGGAGGGGGGAGGGAAAGGGGAGGAGGAGGGGGGAGGTAAAGGGGAGGGCGGGGGGGGGGAGAGAAAGGGGAGCGGGGGGGGGGAGAGAAAGGGGAGCGGGGGGGGGGAGAGAAAGGGGAGCGGGGGGGGGGAGAGAAAGGGGAGCGGGGGGGGGAGAGAAAGGGGAGCGGGGGGGAGGACTCCTCCCCTCCCGTGGCGTCCACTTGGTCCCCCGATGTGCCGTCCGGCTGAGTGAGGCTCGTGCAGGCGGCGGCAGGAAGCACCCTGTGTGGGCCTGAGGCACGAGGCTGCGCGGAGAGTTACTGGCGCCATAAGCTGAGGCGGGACCCGCTGAGACTTGCCTTAGGGGGAGGTAGCGCCGGGAAGGTATGGGAGCGGCTGGGGTAGGAGAGCCGCGCTTCCCGTCCGGAGCCGGTGCAGGGCGGCGCACGTGTGATGGAGGGGGGGGGTGGTGTGTGTGTGTGTGTGTGTGTGTGTGTGTGTGTGTGTGTGTGTGTGTGTGTGCCGTCACTCCGCCTCAGGCCAATGAGAGGTGTGCGGGGGCAGGCATGGCCTGAGCCGGAGTGACAGGCCAAAGGTGCTATGCGATTGGCCCTTGGGACGCAGACATACAGTGCTTTCACAAATATATAGTAGATAAAATATTTTACCAGGAAGTAATACATTGAGAGTTACCTCTCGTTTTCTAGTATGTCCTGCGCACAGAGTTAAGATAAATAATACATGGTTACAAATACAGTAACATGAGTGAATAGGGTATACATTATATACAAGACATTGCATGCACAGTTAAAGAAAATTTATATTATAGGTGTATGTAACAATTACAGACCATGATGGAAATTAGGCAACATTTGGGGTGACCCATATTCTCTTAGGACTGCACCGGTGTGAGGGGAAAGGTGCTAAGGTTTCGTTTCATGTGCTATTTCTTGGACTTCCTGTCCTGCTTTGACCACACTGGCTACTTCTGGTTTCCTGAGAGAAGAGTTTGATTTCATTGTTCGAGAAGAATGATAAGTACATTGGTGGTCGTCCTCATCCTCACTGCACAGACCCTGATATGTGGTAAGAATCTTAAATAAATCGAAATGTCCGATTGAAAGGTTTAGATAATCAGCAACCCTCTGTATAGAGGAGGGTCCACCAGTTCTTTATAAGGGGGATAGTTTACTTTCTGTCTACTGCTGCCAAAAGTGTCTAAATTTCAGGTAATTTGTCCCATCTACTCCAGAGAGATGGAGTAGCGAGACGGAAGGACACAGACAAAGAAAAGAGACAGTGAATTAAGGAGATTATAGAGCGAGGTTATATAGGCAGTGAGTTTTTTTTTTTAACAGGACAAATGTCAGACATTTATGTGACTTGCAGAATTGTTACTTCTCCAGATCCCTCCGTTGAACTAGAGCTGATTGTCCATCAGGACTCTATCAATGCCACTGTTGGTCAATCTCTTCTCCTCCCAACTTCCTATACCATTAGACGTTCCGTCTCTCACTGGCCATCTATACAATGGACAATTGGTAATCGTATGATCGTGTATTTCTCCGCACTTAATGGCTCTATCAACACTGAAGGTTTTCCCACATGGATCTCTGGGAAAACGGTAACATACCCGATGCATCAAGGACGAGTGGAATTCTACCCCATGAACGCGTCCCTGTTACTGGAGGATCTTCAGCTCAATGACAGTGGGACGTACCACATTACCTTACTACACTTTGAGAAAATAATCAGGAAGAACCTCAGCGTGTGGGTACATGAGGATCCTGTATCGTTTGGTATGTATTTGCTGCAGAAATAAAAAATAAAGACTAATTAAAGGGGCAGTCCCATGTAGGACCAAAGTGACCTAATGACAAGTGACATGTTTATTGGGTCAGTTCACGTAGGACCAAAAAGAATTTATGACAATAACATGTTTAAAGTGACAGTTTCATATAGGACCAAGGTGACCTGATCCCTCCTGAATTTTGATATACATTTTTCTTCGTGTTTCTCAGAGGAAGATACAGCACAGGGAAGGAAGCTCCTCATTTTCATATTCCGCACAATGTTCTGCTTGCTCCCCATAGTTGCTCTCGGGTCTCTTATCCGACGCTGGGAGTGTCAATAACTGAACCTGTCTGCGTCTGTATAATAAATACTGCACATTGTATAAAGTCTCATCTAAGTATCTCTATCCATTTCCTGTTGCTGATAATGTCTCTCTCTGTCACTCACTCACTGTTGTATAATTAGGCTGAGTATCTCAATACACTTGATAATGAACATACAGCACTGTATAATGATAGTGAGTATGTCTATACGCTTCCAGCCCCCTTATAATGAACACACTGCAATGTAGAATCAACATGAGTATCTATTCACTTACACTTCTGATAATGAACATATTGTGCTATATAGTGATACTGTTTATCTTTACTCCCTGCTAATAAACAATATGCTCTGAATAATAAGAAGCATCTCCATATACTTCCAGCCCATAATAATGACCATGCTGCACTGTATAATAATGCTGAGTACATCTGTAGACTTCCAGTCCCCTGATAATGACCATGCTGCACTGTGCAATGATGCCATTATTTTCCTTAAATAAACCTAATCATGTTTAAAATAAACTTCTGCCTGTTTTCATTCCTTTAGAAAATGAAAAATTGTATTGTATTTGTGGTCTCGGAATTGGGGGGGGGGGGGGGGGGGGTGTGTGTGTGTGTGTGTAGGGGGGGGGGGGGAGAACGGACGTGTTCGCCCTACGTCTAGTCTACCCTGTCCCTCTTAAATAGGGTGACCAGATGTCGACGTTTTTAGGGCTCTGTCCTGACTTTTTCGGGTGCTGTCCCGGTTTTGTGTTTCCCGCTGGCGAGCAACGACAGCGCATGCCCATGAACGAGCGGCAAGCGCATGTGCACGACCGGCCAAGTGCCAAACGCGCATGCGTGGTCGGCAAACGCTCTTCACGCATGAGCGGTGCTCTGACTGGTCGTGCGCGGTCGGCAAGCTCTGCGTGTGCATGCGTGACATTTGTCCTGTTTTTTGCCGGAACCAATATGGTCACCCTACTCTTAAAGCCATAGAACAAGGTAAGAATCAAAAATCCAGCCGCTCCATAATACAAAAAGTAGGCACTCGCCAGCAAAAAAGGGGTTAAAAGGTATACTTTAATGAACTACATAAAAAACAAAAAAACAGACAGTACTAACTACTCTCCCACATGTTGCATGCCTACTGTGGCGCTTTCTCAAGGAGTAATGAAGTAAGGGAGGTCCTGGGTATTTATGACTCTCCCCGTCATACAAGACAGCTGATATCAATAATCAATTAAATATGTCTTGCAGAAAGAACAGAGAAGATAAAGGGGCCTATGCAGAGAGCAGCGCTGGAAATTATTGGCGAGGGTAAAAAAATGTACCTTTAATGGGGAGATTTTTTCTCTATATGCAGAAAGGCCAGAAATCTGCAATTATTATCATGAATGAGGGTGGCGAGTTGAAAATGGAGAGATGCGCGCTGCTGAAATGTGTTAGGGAAAAAATCGCGTTTTTTTTTTTTTTTTTTTTTTTTTTTCCCCTCTGGCCGCCGAGCTCCAGCTTCTTGCCAACTTTTGTTGGCGGAGCTAATTGTTGAATTTCGCGCCAATACAGCCGCTAGATGGCGATCGTGGCTTTCTGAATTGGGACCTTTTAAAAACTGGCGAGATTTAGGTTCTCGCCAGCAGCGCGGCGAGATTTTCAAATAAAAAAAAATGGCGCTTTTTTCTAAACTCGCCATTACCTGGCTTTTTAAAGGTATATTTCGCCGAAAAATGACGCTTTTCCTGTTACCGCTGCTCTCTGCATGAGGCCCAAAGAGAGAAAAAGAAAAGAAAAGAGGCAGAACATCCCACAATAATCACGCATGATCTGCAGAGATTAACCCGCACTATACCAGCAATAGTTACCAGAATTGATAAAATAAACTCATGTTTTGCATACATGTTGTCCTTACTGAGTGATAGAACAACTAGCATAGTGAAAGAACAACAAGGACAATATGTATGCAAAACATGAGTTTATTTCATAAATTCTGGTAACTATTGCTGGTATAGTGCGGGTTAATCTCTGCAGATCATGCGTGATTATTGTGGGATGTTCTGCCTCTTTTCTTTTCTTTTTCTCTCTTTGGGCCTCATGCAGAGAGCAGCGGTAATTATAATTGGAGAGGGAAATTAAATTTACCTTTATTGGAGAGTTTTTTTCTCCATATGCAGAAAGGGCATAAAACTGCATTTACAAGCCTTTCTGCATATGGAGAGTTTCAAACAGCGCTATGAGCGCTGTTGAAACTAGTTAAGGAAAAAATCGTTTTTTTTTTTTTTTTTTTTCCCCTCTCCACCGGCCGCGGAGCGCCAGCTGCTTGGTGGAGAGGAAAAATGTTGAAAATCGCGCCATTTTTTTGGCGCGAACAGCCACTAGATGGCGTTCGCGGCTCTCTGCATACGGCAGAAAAAAACACTGGAGAGATTAGGATCTCTCCAGCCGCGCGGCGAATTTCAAGAAAAAAATTAAAAAATGGCGCTTTTTTTAAAAATTGCCTTTTTCTGCTGCTTTCAGCTCGATTTTCGCCGGAAAATGGCGAGATTGCTATTAGCGCTGCTCTCTGCATAGGCCCCTTTGTCTTCTCTGTTCTTTCTGCAAGACATATTTAATTGATTATTGATATCAGCTGTCTTGTATGACGGGGAGAGTCATAAATACCCAGGACCTCCCTTACTTCATTACTCCTTGAGAAAGCACCACAGTAGGCGTGAAACATGTGGGAGAGTAGTTAGTACTGTGTCTTTTATGTAGTTCATTAAAGTATACCTTTTAACCCCTTTTTTGCTGGTGAGTGCCTACTTTTTGTATTATGGAGCGGCTGGATTTTTGATTCTTACCTTGTTCTATTGCTGTGAATGAGAATCTGCTTCACCACCGGATGCCTGGAGGAGACGCTTTTGGCAGCGTCAGGGCAGCTGCAGCAAGATAGGATGACCAAGGCGGCGTATCATCGTGAGTAAAGGGTACTCCACGCCGGGCATAGCCAGGGTAAGGGGGACATTAGTGACTGCACCTCACAATTGGTGGTCCCCCCTCTGTCCCCTCCTTGTCACCATTATCTATCTGAACACAGAAAACTGCAGCCCCTTAATCCTTTATTTTCCGGTGTCAACTCCTATTATCATTTTAATACTGCAACTCCTATTATCATTTTACTACTGCCTAAAGGCTTTATTTCCGACCTCCTGGAGCTTTGACACGTTTTTTTCTTTGTTCTTTACTCTTAAAGCCAGTCCAAGTAAGGAGAGAGCGAGCCTGTGTCTGTACTAACTCCGGTTAGCACATAGGGATATCACACAAAGGGGAGCAGTCAGACAAAATCAAACCCATCCCAAGGCTCCACTCACCGAGCTGTCTTCAGAAAAGGATTTAAAAACATTAAGGGCCTCATGCAGAGAACAGTGCAAAAATAAATTGGAGATGTTAATAAATTGTACCTGTTATGGCGTGATTTTATCTCCATATGCAGAAAGGCCCGATAACTGCATTTAAAATGATGTCTGCATATGGAGACTTTCAACCGGCGAGATGCGCGCTGGGGAAACATGTTTGAAAAAAAACGCGTTTTTTTCTCTTGTTTTCCCTCTCGCCAGTGAGCTCCAGCTTCCAAGTTTTTATGGCGGAGCAAATAGTAGAATTTCTCTCCATGTTATTGGCGCGAACAGCCACTAGATGGCGATCGCGCCTTTCTGAATAGGGACATTTTTACAACTGGCGAGATTTAGGTTCTCCCCAGTCGCGCGGCGAGTTTCACAAACAAAAAAAAAATGGCGCTTTTTTTAAAACTCGCCAGTACCTGCCGTTCTACAGGCATTTTTCTCCCAAAAATGCCGCTATTCACCTTACCGCTGCTCTCTGCATGAGGCCCATAGTAGGTGTTGACATTGAAAAAATCTTTAATATTTTGAACAAAATAATAATGATTAACTGTTTGCTCCGTTTTGATTAACTGCTGCTTACATTGCAAACTATCCATCACCCCACCTGCACATCACACACCCGCACATCACACACACATCATCACATCACATCACCCCACCTGCACATCTCATCACCCCACCAGCACGTCACATCTCATCACCCCACCTGCACAGCACATCTCATCACCCCACCTACACAGCACATCACCCCACCTACACAGCACATCACCCCACCTGCACAGCACATCACCCCACCTGCACAGCACATCACCCCACCAGCACGTCACATCTCATCACCCCACCAGCACGTCACATCACCCCACCTGCACAGCACATCTCATCACCCCACCTGCACAGCCATCATCACCCACCTGCACATCTCATCACCCCACCTGCACATCTCATCACCCCACCTGCACATCACATCACCCCACCTGCACATCACATCACCCACCTGCACACATCTCATCACCCCACCTGCACAGCACATCACATCACCCCACCTGCACATCACATCACCCCACCTGCACATCACATCACCCCACCTGCACATCTCATCACATCACCCCACCTGCACATCTCATCACATCACCCCACCTGCACATCACATCACCCCACCTGCACAGCACATCACCCACCTGCACATCTCATCACCCCACCTGCACAGCACATCACCCCACTGCACATCCATCACATCACCCCACCTGCACATCACATCACCCCACCTGCACAGCACATCACCCCACCTGCACATCACCCACCTGCACATCTCATCACATCACCCACCTGCACATCTCATCACCCCACCTGCACATACACATCACCCCAACCTGCACAGCACATCTCATCACCCACCTGCACATGCACATCACATCACCCCACCTGCACATCACATCACCCACCTGCACATCACATCACCCCACCTGCACATCTCATCACTCACCCACCTGCACATCTCACATCACCCCACCTGCACATCACATCACCCCACCTGCACATCACATCACCCACTGCACATCACACATCCCACTCACACACCTCCATCACTCCACCTGCACATCTCATCACCCCACTGCACAACTCATCACCCACCTGCACATCACATCACCCACCTGCACATCTCATCACCCCACCTGCACATCACATCACCCCACTGCACATCACATCACCCACCTGCACATCTCATCACCCCACCTGCACAGCACTCATCACCCCACCTGCACATCTCATCACCCCACTCTGCACATCACCCCACCTGCACATCACTCACCACATCACTGCACCACATCACATCACTCACCCCTCACATCTCATCACATCACCCACCTGCACATCACATCACCCCCACCTGCACATCACATCACCCAACTCACCACCTCCACAGCATCACATCACCCCACCTGCACATCACATCACATCACCCCAAGCACATCACATCACCCACCTGCACATCACATCAACCCACCTGCACATCACAATCACTCACCACACTGCACATCACTCACATCACACAGCACCTGCACATCTCCACTCACATCACATCCCCCACCTGCACATCACATCACCCACCTCCACCTGCACATTCACATCACCCCACCTGCACATCTCATACACACCACCCACCTGCATCAACATCACCCACCTGCATCATCACATCACCCACCTGCACATCACATCACCCCACCTGCACATCATCACCCACCTGCACATCACACCCCACCAGCACATCTCATCACCCACCTGCACATCTCATCACCCCCTGCAACATCACAGCACCCTCTCATCACCCACTGCACATCACACTCCACCTGCACATCACATCCCCCACCTGCACATCACATCACCCCACCTGCACTGCACATCTCATCACCCCACCTGCACATCTCATCACCCCACCTGCACATCTCATCACCCACTGCACATCACATCACCCACTGCACATCACATCACCACTGCACATACATCCTCATGCACATCACAATCACACCCACCTGCACAGCACAATCACCCCACCTGCACATCACATCCCCACCTGCACATCTCATCATCACCCCACCTGCACATCTCATCACCCCACCTGCACATCACATCACCCCACCTGCACAGCACATCTCATCACCCCACCTGCACAGCACATCACATCACCCCACCTGCACATCACATCACCCCACCTGCACATCACATCACCCACCTCACAGCACATCTCATCACCCACCTGCACATCTCATCACATCACCCACCTGCACATCTCATCACATCACCCACCTGCACATCACATCACCCCACCTGCACATCACATCACCCACCTGCACATCACATCACCCCCTTACATCACATCACCCCACCTGCACATCTCATCATCACCCCACCTGCACATCTCATCACATCAACCCCACCTGCACAGCACATCACCCCACCTGCACATCACATCTCATCACCTCCACCTGCACAGCACATCACCCCACCTGCACATCTCATCACCCCACCTGCACATCTCATCACCCCACCTGCACATCACATCACCCCACCTGCACAGCACATCACCCCACCTGCACATCACATACTGCACAGCACATCACCCCACCTGCACATCACATCTCATCACCCCACCTGCACAGCACATCACCCACCTGCACATCTCATCACCCCACCTGCACATCTCATCACCCCACCTGCACATCACATCACCCCACCTGCACAGCACATCACCCCACCTGCACATCACATCACATCACCCCACCTGCACATCTCATCACCCCACCTGCACATCTCATCACCCCACCTGCACATCACATCACATCACCCCACCTGCACATCACATCACCCCACCTGCACATCACATCACCCCAATCACCCCACCTGCACTCCATCACATCACCCCTCGCACATCACATCACCCCACCTGCACATCCATCACCCCACCTGCACTCACATCACCCCACCGCACATCACATCTCATCACCCCACCTGCACGTCACATCACCCCACCTGCACATCTCCTCATCACCCACCTGCACATCTCATCACCCCACCTGCACATCCTTCTCATCACCCACCACTCCACACTCACCCACCTCACAGCACATCTCAGCACCCCACCTGCACAGCACATCACCCCACCTGCACATCACATCTCATCACCCCACCTCACACTCCACCCCACCTCACACTCACCCCACCTGCACATCTCATCACCCCACCTGCACAGCACATCACCCCACCTGCACATCACCCCTCCTGCACATCACCCCTGCACCGCACACTCACCCCACCGCACATCTAATCTCACTCCCCACCTGCACACACCTCCCCACCGCACATCTCATCACCCCACCGCACATCTCATCTCATCACCCCACCTGCACTCACATCACCCCACCTGCACAGCACACTCATCACCCCACCAGCACAGCACATCACCCCACCTGCACAGCACATCACCCCACCTGCACAGCACATCACCCCACCTGCACGCACATCTCATCACCCCACCTGCACAGCACATCTCATCACCCCACCTGCACAGCACATCTCATCACCCCACCTACACATCCATCTCATCACCCCACCTACACAGCACACTCATCACCCCACCTATACGTCACATCTCATCACCCCACCTACACGTCACATCTCATCACCCACCTGCACATCTCATCACCACCGCACAGCACACTCATCACCCACCTGCACAGCACACTCATCACCCCACCTACACGTCACATCTCATCACCCCACCTACACTCACATCTCATCACCCACCTGCACATCTCATCACCCACCTGCACACACACCATCCCCCACCTGCACAGCACATCTCATCACCCCACCACACTCACATCTCATCACCCACCTGCACAGCACATCACCCCACCAGCACATCTCATCACCCCACCTGCACATCTCACACCCCACCTCACACACATCTCATCACCCCACCTGCACATCACATCTCCCCCCTCCCCCCTGCACATCACATTCACATCCACCCCCCCTGCACATCACATCCACCCCCCTCCCCCGCCATCACTTCACATCCACCCCCCCTCCCCCGCACACACATCCACCCCCCCCTCCCCCCTGCACATCACATCCACCCCCCCTCCCCCTGCACATCACATTCACATCCACCCCCCTCCCCCCTGCACATCACATTCACATCCACCCCCCTCCCCCCTGCACATCACATCACATCCACCCCCCCTCCCCCCTCCATCACATCCACCCCCTCCCCCCTGCACACACATCATCCCACTGCACATCTCATCACCCCCCTCCCCCCTGCACATCACATTCACATCCACCCCCCCTCCCCCCTGCACATCACATCTCCCCTCCCCCCCTGCACATCACATCCCCCCTCCCCTGCACATCACACCCCCCCTCCCCCCTGCACATCACATCTCCCCCTGCACATCACATCTCCCCCCTCCCCCCTGCACATCACACTCCCCCCTCCCCCCCTCCCCCCTGCACATCACATCCCCCCACCTGCACGCCACCCCCCCTCCCCCCCTGCACGTCACGCCACCCCCTCCCCCCCTGCACGTCACGCCACCCCCTCCCCCCCTGCACGTCACGCCACCCCCTCCCCCCTGCACGTCACGCCACCCCCTCCCCCCCTGCACGTCACCCCACCCCCTCCCCCCCTGCACGTCACGCCACCCCCTCCCCCCCTGCACGTCACGCCACCCCCTCCCCCCCTGCACGTCACGCCACCCCCTCCCCCCCTGCACGTCACGCCACCCCCTCCCCCCCTGCACGTCACGCCACCCCCTCCCCCCCTCCCCTGCACGTCACACCACCCCCTCCCCCCCTGCACATCACATCAACCCCCCCTCCCCCCCTGCACATCACATCAACCCCCACTCTCCCCCTGCACATCACATCAATAACACTCCCTCCTCCCCCCCATATCAAACGCGCAGTCCAGCCGTCGAACCTCCGGTGCGGGGGCGGAGCCTACACAGGAGGCCGCCACAGCAGCAGCGTAGAGATGCCGGCTGCAGGGAGGGAAGCTGGGGCCCAGGGGCAGCCAGAGGTCAAACCCAACCGCAAGTCGCCCCCCCCAGCTGTCCCAGCTCTCCCCGGCATATGTGTGTGTGTATACACACGTTGATATTTAATTAATAACCTTTAGGCTCTGCTAGAACAGCATACTGTATGTTACTCCAGGTACAGCTAGTAACATATCCTGTCAGGGTGAGCAAACTTTTTATCCCTAGCCCCCTTTTCATCCATAAAATTTCTCGGGGCCCCCCTGCCTGATGTCATCAAAATCACATGGAAAAAAAAGCCCTTTATTAAAGCTGCAGTTCAGTCTTTTTTTTTTTTTTAATTTTTTTTTTTACTTCAATAGTTTCATGTGGGCAATCTCTAATTACCTAAAGAACTGTATAGCTGCAGCTTAATTCGTTCTCCGTGTATTGATCGGCGAAATTTGGTGACATAATTAGTGAAGGGATCTGTTTATATTCTGCTTCTGTCCGTCAGTGGAAGCTCATGAATATTCATGAGTCTCCCAGTGACGTGTGCTCGCTCCCGATCTGCCGCTGTGTGGTGCCTGCCTCCCTGCCCGTGCGGGAGATGGAGGGGGGTTGCGCTGCCCCCAGAGGGGAGGGGGGAGCGGGTGATGTGTCCCCCTTCTGCCCCGCTCCCCGTGACTGCTTCCCTGCCCGTGCTGGAGATGCAGGAGGGTTGCGCGGCCGCCGGGAGGGGAGGAGCGGGGGGAGGAGGGGGGGGTTTGTTGAGGCAAGGTGGTGTGTGTGAGATATATCTGCTGCTGCTTCAAATATTCAAATAGCACACTACCTGTTTCATTCAACTAAATATATATATAATTTTTTTTTTTTTTTTGAATGAAACAGGTAGTG
>NW_027457083.1:0-60648 GCF_040206685.1 Ascaphus truei | reverse complement strand
TCTCCGCTCCATACTGTTTCCTCCTCTCCTTGGATAGACCCCCAGGCTCCTGTCAACTCCTGATTGGCTGCATAACTCAGCAGCAGCCAATCAGGATGGAGGAAGCTGCCCAGCCCACTAGCAATAGCCCTGCTCTCTCCCTCGCGGCCCCCAAGCCGGTCAGATCACTATGTCCAGAGAGGTAGTACCGGTATCCACACACACACACACACACGCCCAGACAGGTAATACCGGTATATACACACACACACACACATCCAAAGAGGTAGTACCGGTATACAGTAACACACATGTCCAGTATGCCCTGCCCTGTTACAGTTAAAGGTAAGGAGGGAGTGCAGAGGGGGCTTTGCTTGTGCAATTTCATTTTTAGCAGTGGACCTACTCAGACAGCGACTTTTGCTTTGTACACCTCAGTTTCTGGTTACTGATTCTGACTCTGGTTGTAAAGTTGACTCCTGATCTTCTGGTCTGTGGTTCGAATCGTTGGCTTCTAGTTTTCAGTTTAGAGAACAAAGATGAGGAAGTGTAGGTCATATCGGGACCACAATGAGACCTCATCACACCACCTCCCCCACCCCCCACCCCAATCACAATCACTGCAGCACACCCCAATCACAGCAGCACACCCCACTTTACATTCTCTCACTGGGCAAGTTCTGCATCCAAGACGTTAGAACACATAAGATACACAATAAAGCAAATAAACTTCAGTCATCTTTTCGTTTCAACAGTACTTTTATTTTTTAGTTATGTTCTTCATGTAACAGTCAAAACATTTTGTTCTTCTAATTTAGTCTAAATTTTCTTCACAGAATTGTAGTTTTACAAGTACACCCCGATAGGGGGAGCCAGGGCGGTTTTATACATTAGGCCGACTAGGCACAGTGCCTGGGGCCTACGAACCTTTTAGGGCCTATAATATTTCACTTGAAAAAATACCTAAATAAATCACAAAATAAGAGAAAACAGCAAATTTTAATTTAAAATGCCTTCGAAGTATCGATACCTTTAAATATCGAAATAAAAGTATCGATGCCAAATATCGCTAGTATCGAAAGAAACAAGCAAACTATGAAATTAGTAAAAATATCGGATACACAGGCCTCTAGAAATAAGGGCCTACGAAGGTCTTAAAACAGCCCTGGGGGGGAGCAACATACATTTCATAACCACATACAGCAGGTTCACATACACACGTTATCAGTGCAATTACGCCTGCCAATATAAAAGGTTTTTTTTGCCCCATAAATAACCAAATATGTATCCTAATTAGATCAGCCGGGCTTGGACCCTGTTGGGGAGCTTATGGTTTCTGACTGAACGGATCAGCATGTTTTGCTTAGCAACATAACTCCAGTTTAATTCTTTGTTACTATTGCTCAAAGTGCTATTAAAAAAATAAGTGACCCGGTGCTTAATTCAGAGAAGAGTCTTCTTAAAAAGCTAAAAGCTTCTTTTAAAAAAATAAAATAAATGGATGTGATATACATACATTCTCTTCATTGTAAAGCATTGGCAGTACAGGATTGTCCAAAAAGTAGTGGTTCCATGTACCATAACACAAAGTATGAAATACTGTCACGTTACATAGGAACAAAAACTTCCAGTAACAGCCCTGAGTTTAAAAATTCTGAATTCACACAATTCATGAAAATAAGGACTTTTATTTAGTGACTTTATTTAGTGACTGGGTGGGTGGGTTATTTAGTGACTTTATTAAGTGACTGGGTGGGTTATTTAATGACTGGTGGGTGTGTTATTTATTGACTGTGTGGGTGAGTTATTTAGTGACTTTTATTTAGTGACTGGGTGGGTTACTTATTGGGTGTGTGGGTTATTTAGTGACTGGGTGGGTGGGTTATTGACTGTGTGGGTGGGTTATTTAGTGACATCTCCCCCCTACCCCCTCCCCCCCTCCCCATACCTCAGACGGAGGCCTTAAGATAGCGGACGGGCAGGCCTGCATTTCCCCCCTGCATCTTACCCCCTTGCGGCGGCATGAAGCTAGGCCGGCACCCCCCTACCCCCCACATGCGGCGGCTTTGGGGGCATGAAGATAGCGGGCGGCACGCCATTCCCTCCAACCCCCCACCCCCCCCATACCTCACGCGGCGGCTGCAGCGGCTTTGGGGGCATGAAGATAGCGGGCACATGCCATTCCCTCCAACACCCCCCCCCCCCCCGCATACCTCACGCGGCGGCTGCAGCGGCTTGAAGATAGCGGGCGGCCGTAGTGGAATCTTTGGGGAGGCTGCAGGGTGGGGGGAGGCGGCAGGGTGGGTGGGAGGCACGTGGTGAGGTGTCCCCCAGCGGGCGCCACTGCCCTGCTCCTCCCACCGGCATGTCCCGCAGTGCGCGGCCAAGCAGGTTTGCAGGCTGTGAGGAGGGTGGAAGGAGGCGGTAGGGCTGCTGCGTCGCCCCTGAGGGTTGTGAGGTAATGGGAGCGGCGGCGGCTAAACCCCCCACCCGCGCGGCCAAGCAGCGTAAAGGGCGCCGCGAGGGGAGGTGAGTTGCGGGTGGTGAGGGGGGGTGATGTAGTGGGTGAGGGAAAGTGTGTGTGTGTGTGTGTGTGTGTGTGTGTCCTTTGGCCCGTCACTCCGCCTCAGGCCAATGAGAGGTGTGCGGGGGCGGGCGGGCCAAGGGAGCCATCTCATTGGCCTGAGGCGGAGTGACGGGCCAAAGCTCCAATGCGATTTTCCCTAGGGACACAGGACAGACAGGCATACAGTGGTTTGAGATATATATCTACTATATATTTGTGAAAGTGACCTATGTGTCCGTGTCTGTATGTGTCTCCCTGTGTCCCTCCCTGTGTCCCTAGCGGCAATCTCATTGGACCTTGGGCCAGGCCAATGAGATTGCTCCCTTGGGACGCCCGCCCCCGCACACCTATCATTGGCGTGAGGCGGAGAGGCGGAGTGACGGGCCCACACACACACACAGTGTCACAGACACACAGTGTCACACACACAAACACCACACACACACACACCACACACCACACACCACAGACACACAAAACGCGGCGCTCATCAGGACCCGCGCGCACCTCCTCCTCTCCCCGGGTCTCCCGCTTTTCCGCGCTTTTTCCACCCCCCCCCCCCCCCCCCCGTCCGGCGCCGCTACAGTCAGCGGGGGAGCGGAGCGAGCACCCGGGACACAGCGGGGGACTCTCACCTCCCCACGGCTCTCACCACCCATAGGCCACTCCCTCACCCAGCGCTCACCCCCCCCCACCCCACACACACACAGAGCACGCGGCTCTCCCCTCACCCGGCGCACCCCCCCCTCCACAGCCCCGCCGCTCAACCGCCCCCCCCCCCACACACACACAGAGCACGCGGCTCTCCCCTCACCCGGTGCTCACCCCCCCCCCCCCTCCACACACAGGGCACGCGGCTCTCCCCTCACCCGGCGCTCGCTCCCCCTCCCCCCCCACATACAGAACACGTGGCTCTCCCCTCATCCGGCGCTCGCTCCCCCCCCCCCACACACAGAGCCCGCGGCTCTCCCCTCACCCGGCGCTCGCCCCCCCCCCCACACACAGAGCACGCGGCTCTCCCCTCACCCGGCACTCGGCCCCCCCCACCCCCACACAGAGCACGCGGCTCTCCCCTCGCACAGGCCGCTCCTCCGGCTGTCTCCGCCTCTCCCCGCGGGAGGCGCAGCACCTCCTCACCGGAGCGTCTCAGCCTCTCCGCTGAGGAACCCGAGGTGGAGGAGGGCGGCTGGTACCCGGAGGAACAGGAGCGCGCCCGTGTGCAAGGTGAGGAAACGCAGGGGAATGGGTTATTTACCGCGGCCCTGACTCACCCTGCCCTTTGCCCCCCCTGCCCTCCCTCCCAATGCCCTTTGCCCCCCCTGCCCTCCCTCCCAATGCCCTTTGCCCCCCCTGCCCTCCCTCCCAATGCCCTTTGCCCCCCTGCCCTCCCTCCCAATGCCCCTTGCCCCCCTGCCCTCCCTCCCAATGCCCTTTGCCCCCCCTGCCCTCCCTCCCAATGCCCTTTGCCCCCCCTGCCCTCCCTCCCAATGCCCTTTGCCCCCCCCTGCCCTCCCAATGCCCTTTGCCCACTGACTTCCCTCCCAATGCCCTTTGCCCTCCCTCCCAATGCCCCCTGCCCTCCCTCCCAATGCCCTTTGCCCCCCCTGCCCTCCCTGCCCTTTGCCCCCCCTGCCCTCCCTGCCCTTTGCCCCCCTGCCCTCCCTCCCCTGCCCTTTGCCTCCTGCCCTCCCTCCCAATGCCCTTTGCCCCCCCTGCCCTTTGCCCCCCCCTGCCCTCCCTCCCAATGCCCTTTGCCCCCCCTACCCTCCCTCCTAATGCCCTTTGCCCCCCCTGCCCTCCCACCCCCTGCCCTTTGCCCCCTGTCCCCCTCCCCTCCCAATGCCCCCCCTGCCCTTTGCCCCCTGCCCACCCTCCTAATGCCCTTTGCCCCCCCTGCCCTCCCTCCTAATGCCCTTTGCGCCCCCTGCCCTCCCTCCCCCTGACCTTTGCCCCCTGCCCTCCCTCCTAATGCCCTTTGCGCCCCCTGCCCTCCCTCCCCCTGACCTTTGCCCCCTGCCCTCCCTCCCCCTGCCCTTTGCCCCCCTGCCCCCCTCCCTGCCCTCTTGCCCCCCTCCCCTTTGCCCCCCTCCCTCCCTGCCCTCTTGCCCCCCCCTGCCCTCTTGCCCCCCCTGCCCTTTGCCCCCCTCTCTCCCTCCCTGCCTCCCTCCCTCCCCTCTTGCCCCCCTCCCTCCCCTCTTGCCCCCCTCCCTCCCCTCTTGCCCCCCTGCCCTCCCTGCCCTTTGGCCCCCCCCCCGCCCCTCCCTGCTTTTTGGCCCCCCCCGCCCCTACCTGCCCTTTGGCCCCCCCCCTGCCCCTACCTGCCCTTTGGCCCCCCCCCGCCCCTACCTGCCCCTTGGCCCCCCCCCGCCCCTACCTGCCCTTTGGCCCCCCCTCCCCTCCCTGTCCTTTGGCCCCCCCCCTCCCCTCCCTGTCCTTTGGTCCCCCCCTCCCCTCCCTGTCCTTTGGCCCCCCCCCGCCCCTCCCTGCCCTTTGGCCCCCCCCCCCCTCCCTGCCCTTTGGCCCCCCCCCCCTCCCTGCCCTTTGGCCCCCCCCCCTCCCCCCCTCCCTGCCCTTTGGCCCCCCCCCGCCCCTCCCTGCCCTTTGGCCCCCCCCCCGCCCCTCCCTGCCCTTTGGACCCCCCCCCGCCCCTCCCTGCCCTTTGGCCCCCCCCCCGCCCCTCCCTGCCCTTTGGCCCCCCCCCCCCCGCCCCTCCCTGTCCTTTGGCCCCCCCCTCCCCTCCCTGTCCTTTGGCCCCCCCCTCCCCTCCCTGTCCTTTGGCCCCCCCCTCCCCTCCCTGTCCTTTGGTCCCCCCCTCCCCTCCCTGTCCTTTGGCCCCGCCCCTCCCTGCCCTTTGGCCCCGCCCCTCCCTGCCCTTTGGCCCCCCCCCCTCCCTGCCCTTTGGCCCCCCCCCCCCCTCCCTGCCCTTTGGCCCCCCCCCCTCCCTGCCCTTTGGCGCCCCCCCCCTCCCTGCCCTTTGGCCCCCCCCCGCCCCTCCCTGCCCTTTGGCCCCCCCCCGCCCCTCCCTGCCCTTTGGCCCCCCCCCCCGCCCCTCCCTGTCCTTTGGCCCCCCCCCTCCCCTCCCTGTCCTTTGGCCCCCCCCTCCCCTCCCTGTCCTTTGGCCCCCCCCTCCCCTCCCTGTCCTTTGGCCCCCCCCTCCCCTCCCTGTCCTTTGGTCCCCCCCTCCCCTCCCTGTCCTTTGGCCCCCCCCCGCCCCTCCCTGCCCTTTGGCCCCCCCCCCTCCCTGCCCTTTGGCCCCCCCCCCTCCCTGCCCTTTGGCCCCCCCCCCTCCCTGCCCTTTGGCCCCCCCCCCTCCCTGCCCTTTGGCCCCCCCCCCGCCCCTCCCTGCCCTTTGGCCCCCCCCCGCCCCTCCCTGCCCTTTGGGCCCCCCCGCCCCTCCCTGCCCTTTGCCCCCCCCCCGCCCCTCCCTGCCCTTTGGACCCCCCCGCCCCTCCCTGCCCTTTGGACCCTCCCCGCCCTTTCCCCCCCCCCCCCGCCCTTTGGTCCCCCCCCCCCCGCCCTTTGGTCCCCCCCCCCGCCCTTTGGTCCCCCCCCCGCCCCTCCCTGCCCTTTGGCGCCCCTCCCTGCCCTTTGGCCCCCCCCCGCCCCTCCCTGCCCTTTGGCCCCCCCGCCCCTCCCTGCCCTTTGGCCCCCCCGCCCCTCCCTGCCCTTTGGCCCCCCCCCGCCCTTTGGCCCCCCCCCGCCCTTTGGCCACCCCCCCGCCCTTTGGCCCCATCCCGCCCTTTGGCCCCCCCGCCCCTCCCTGCCCTTTGGCCCCCCCGCCCCTCCCTGCCCTTTGGCCTCCCCCCGCCCCTCCCTGCCCTTTGGTCCCCCCCCCCCTGCCCTTTGGGCCCCCCCGCCCTTTGGCCCCCCCCGCCCTTTGGCCCCCCCCGCCCCTCCCCGCCCTTTGGCCCTCCCCGCCCTTTGGCCCCCCCCCCGCCCTTTGGCCCCCCCCCCCGCCCCTCCCATATGAAGTAATGTGGCAGTACACATTTGCACACACCACATTAAAAATATATTGCCGACATATCACCCCGGTAAAAATCCCCTTAGTACCGCTTACTGGCGATATGGCCTTAGAAAATACGGTGAAAAATTACTTTGGTGTTTAACACCGGTAACACCAATGTATTCATTTAATCAAACTTTAGTGAATCTCGGCCTATGGGACATATTTACAGGTACTAAGCAGGCTTCTGGAATAAGGCAATAATACCTAAAAAAAAAAAGGCCGGTTGTGGCCTGCAACGTCGTACTTTTTTTACAGTATCCTGCGAATAAAATGGTGCATTAAAAAAGCAGATTAATGCTCCTCCAGATTAATGCTCCTCCAGATTAATGCTCCTCCATTCCCTGAAAATAATCTACAGAGCGCGAGTCTACAAACTGGTCTTTGTTCAGCAATAAGGCACTTTATCGCGCTGAATAAAGCCTCACACTGTCGCAGAAGCACATTGGGCATTGAAATGGTCCGCTGGCCATGTGCAGAGTTTGTGACTAGTGTGGAGGTAAAGGAGCACAGGATCGCAGTCCTACAGGTGGCAGATAAACAGCCGTAAAACAAATGTTTCCCTGACACACCCTTCCCCCACCCCCGAGCAGCGTTAATCTCAGTTCATTGGACCCCCTACTTCCTGAGATACTAAGATCAGTAGGGGGTGCTGGTATCTCTGCAGGTTTAAGCATCATGGTCACGTGGGCCAATAGGAAGTCGCAAAGTATGACGTCACAGCTTCTGATTGGCCCTCATGACATTTAAAGCCGCCATTTTGACAGCTCCCAACTAGCCCATCCGAAGCGGCAATGGGCAACCCCTTCCGAGGCAAGTACATCGGGAAGCAGGGGGTCTCAGGAGATGAAAAGAATGTGGTTCAGCTCCAGAGACCCCCGCTACAAACCTGTTTAAAGAAAGGAGGAAAAAAAAGTGTCACCATGTTCTGCAACTTTAAGATCAGCACAGAAATGTCTGAACTTCTTATAGAACATGGAGTCTAATTGTGTGTATATTGGACAGCACACATCTGTAATGTTTGCATAAATTCATAACCTACTCTACTAATTAGAAGTTACAATAAAAAGTGCAGATCCTTTGGGCCATTATTTTTAGTGTGTATATATCTATCTATCTTTTTTTGTTCTGTATAACGGGTGCTAAACTGGAAAGGAGAAATATAAATATACATTTTTGTTCTTTAAAATTAGAGCATCTTAATATTTAAAAATGGCCGCCACAGCAAGATGCAGCGTGTGACGAAAGTTGTGCACATTACAGCAGTATTCCCTGCAAGTTCATTATAAAGCACTTAAAAATCTATCTCACAATTAGTAAGCAATTGTGAAATGTTACAGCAATAATTGTAAACGGCAAATACATTAAATAAATTGGAGCTGTCTTCATAGAGTCCGCTGGCAGGTCCCGTTAGTTTGGTTCACGTCGAGGGTCGTGTGGTCTGTCACTCCGTTCCCATTCTGCAAAACAAAAAACGAAAATGAGTATCCGCACTGGACAGGAGCGAAGCTACCGGAATTACAAAACAGCGGCCAGACTCCAAGGACAACGTTAAGTGAGATGTGGGCTCTTCTGGACCAAGGGAAAAAAACACCTGTGGAAAAGTGCTTCATTTTATATGTGAAACTCCTAAAGCAGCAGTCCCACATGACCATGTTTTTTTGTTTTTTTTTTAAATCATAATGGGAACAAGGTAATTCAGAGCTGAAAGACACACCAGGGATCCTCTCGTGCATGAGATACATTCTACTAAAAGTTGTGCGTTTTAGCCCTTTTGCAGTTCTCTACTGGACCAAGCGACAAGCTATTTAAAAACCCAGGAAGTACCAGGGATACTGTAACAGGTAAGTACCAGGGATACTGTAACAGGTAAGTACCAGGGATACTGTAACAGGTAAGTACCAGCTCCAGGAACCCCCTGCAAGTACCAGCTTTAGGGATCCCCTGCTTCCAATCCTGGTAAACAAAACATTAACAAAAGAAGCTGAAGGAACTACAGCCTATTAGAGCACTGACTGCAGATAAGGGAGATCGACTCGCATCCCTCTCCAAATCAGTGAGTGTCTCCAGATGTGAGCCCAGGCTCCAGGGAGTCACATCCCCTACTCATAAGGAAGCAAAGCTCTGGGACAGAGCAAGAACAAACCACGAGCCGGCATGTTCCAGACACAGGAGGGAGTTGGACGCCAATGTTTGTAGTGAGGAGGGGCTGAAGTAGCTTTTCATAACGTTGGCTCAGCCTTGTGCCCTTTTTAACCCCTCAACACATGAATAGGAAAGCACTAGCGTAATGTATAAAGGATCTTGTTTGTCTCGTTTCATTGTAAGGTTTGATTCTCCTGGGTGAAGTGGAAGGTTTGAACTTACCAAACATTGCATTTCTTGTACGTTCTGTGAACAAAGAAACAGTCAATTAAATTATTTGTTCCCCCCACATTATAGATAATGCTCATATCATTACATTTATATTATATATATATATTTCTCTAGATTTCACTTTCAAATTGTGGGAGGTGCCCAATCTTTCCATCATTCCTCTTTCTAGTTACAGGGAGGCGTTATATGGCGCAACAGGAGGAGGAGTTGCAGGGAAGTTGTAGGAAGCGGTTATAAGGAATGATTACAGTACATGGTCCTACCTGCTCTGATTCCACAGGGTTAGTATTTGACATCCTTTTCCCTGCAAAACAGAACAGAGAATGCCATTTAGATTAAGCACCGTTTAATAAATCTGGCCCTTACTTGCACAATACAAACCTACTTTATATTTGCCTGAAGAACTTGCATTATTAATTCATAAGCTGGCATCTGTTAACTCTTTTGCTGCCAGACAATCCATGGCAATAAGAGGGTTAATACATCCCTTAGCCAAAAATAATAATTTATCCGTATCTTTTTTCCCCCCAAAACAAGATGACAGTGACATTTTCTACCTGCCTAACCTAATGCAATCTAACCATGTGAATAGCAAAGATGCATTAAAATTCCAGAGGGCATAGAATTCCCTCCAAAACAATTAGGCTGGTTTCTAATTATTTCCATTTAGAAAATAACCCAATTTCTATATTGAGGCCCATCGGGAAGCGGGGTTTTCAGACAAAAATCCGATACGCATCCCAACGGTCTAACTAGCTTTAACCTTCACTGTTCTTTGATTTAAAAAAGTGTCAGTTACCAAAAAGGAAAAATAAATGTTCACACTGCCCATTCTACGTGTCAAAAAAGGCCCAGAGACTGGGTGTTGGAAGTCTCTATTTTTGATCAATCTAAGGTGCTCCATTATACGTATCGTACGTGCTCTAGTGGTTTTAAACGGGTAGCGCTTTTCTGCACCCACACGACAGCAGATATACAACGTATTCCGTATTGCTATTAATGAAAGTATTAATCGTAAATCTCTTTAGAGAATTGGAGTAAAATTTAGTCAATAGCCTCATCTGGGGACAAACTTTACAACACCCACATCATAAAGATCCCTTTAGAGGAGGTAGAGGGTTTTTCAGAGGATGAACAGACATAACTCGAAGTTTTAGCTTTTCCAAAAACGAACCTGGACTTAAGTCCACATATTTATACACGTTCACATTCATGCGTAATTAATACCAGTATCTGCATATGTTGTATTTAACACTATTACTGTCTGCTATATTGGGAAATTATATACTATATATTTTTTCATTGATGAACCTTTTGATATATTGATTATTTAATCATATCCTGTGTTTTATAGGAAGGAGGTACTTTGTTCTGTGTGTACGTACGTTATTTATTTTCTGTTTATAGTATAATATATGCGACTTGTTTTTATGGTGGAATTGCTTTCATTGAATTGTACAGGGATCGCCTGATATTTGTTTAACAAATCCTTTTTTTATAGTAATCTGTTTCACACCAGCGTGCCTGTGTGCCGGTGACTTCGCGCCCAACGGCGAGACTTAACATTATTTAAGAATACTTCTAGGTGACAGGTTTGGGTAAGAAAGGCACCAAACACCCATATTTACCCCATTAACAATACACGGTCCAATACATTAGACACTTTGGCCCCAGGAGGAACTGACCCTTTAAAATATAATGTATTATCTGGTAATCTGTAGGGAAAGGACCTTAAAAATAGTAGCAATCTTTGCCCCATAAAAATAAAATGCAAAACCCCCACACCCCACACACATACGGAGAAGGGCTTCTGAGAGTTGACCTAGTCCTTATTCAAATTAAATTGGAGCAGTGATTTTGTAAAGTGACACGGTGTGTTTGGAAATAAAAAAGTAGCAGTTCTCCTAGGTTTGTTTAAACACTGTATACCCCAAGGCTGCGCTTATTGAGCCGGCGACGCCGCGGCAAAACAAATGTATTTCCGCCGTCGCGTGCGCTTATAGTAGAAGCGGCGGCTTGGTCGCGATCACTGAAAGTCAAGTCAATTTGATTTTTCCAGCGACCGCAGCGTGACGTCAGCACTATAAGCGCGGCCTAACCCAGAGTCCCATCACATGTTAATTATCGCTAGTAAATTGTTTTGAGACGATTCCTGTGTGTGTTTCGTGTCTGACTTTTCCGTGTCTTCTCCACACCGTTTTCAGGTAATGGATGAATACAAATAACTCACTTATACAGTAGTAGGCAGCGATGCCCAAACCAGAAAGAACAAGAAGAACAACAAGGACAGAGACGACTATCACAGCTGCCAACCAACCATTTCCTTCATCTGTAAAACATTAAAATAGTGTCAGGTCACACGGTCGTGTTAACCCCTCACTGCCAGAAGTGCACTTCCATCAGCTGAGGTTAAAAGCCATATTTACTAAGGGGTGCTCTGTCTGCCATGGCATTGTACCCCACTACCCGTGTGCACGTGACTATGTGAAAGGGGCTAACATACAGTTGACTCACGTGTGTGTTACATGGGAAAGGGATGAGGAAACCCCTGACTCGCATGCACCCGCACCCTATAAGAAAAGGGAGAAATCCCTTCCTTGCCAAGTTATCTACTAAATGGTTTTGTGAGCCATGTTAAATTGACGCTTACATTTTTAGGATCATTTGCTTCCATGTAGGAATGAACCATGCTGATGAATAAACTCTTAGTTTATGGGTGATACCATCATGAGAATTTATATGGTGCATGACCTATGGTAACCCCACACCTAAAGTGCCCAACTGCTGAGCTCAGGACAGTGACTTGACTATAAACAGGCTTACAAATAAGAATCACACAAATTGCTGTAATCTGTGCAGATGAGATTAAATAGAATTTTTTTTTTCAATTAAAAGTTTCACTGGTTATTTAATTGAAGAAGCAATTCCCCCCAAAACCTGTCCTATGGTGGACATGAGCTCAATGTGAAAGCAGATTAACCCGCCTTATTTCTGTTAGTAGAGTGTCCATATGGCAAACCCAGCTGTTTATGGTCACTTGCTCAACCCCAACAGGCAGCACAGAGCCGTTTTCCATGCAGATTTCAAAGAGACTTGTCAGAGAAACGGTCTTATTCAGAGATACTCTGAAGTCCAGTGACGTCACAAAGTCGGTGTGGCGTTGTAGTCACGTGAATATACAGTATGTGTTGTGCTCATTTGTAGGAATAAAAGAAAGTTTTAAAAAATCCGTGAACAGGGAGAAACCAAATGTAAAAACAGAATCAGTGTGAAAAAATAGGGAAGAAACATTTAACAAATAAAAACAAGACAAGCGTATAAAGGAAATATGTCTTAATAGAACAACTGCGGGTTCCAAACTGCAATTCCCAGCATCCCTTGCTGCAGTGGGAGGGGATTATTGGTCAGACTTCTCCAGCACAGTACAGGGAGTCCTCGCTATCCAATGTTTCACTTTACCATGAATGGCATATCCAACGCTTTTCAAAGCCACCCTAAGGCTGTGCTTATAGTGCCGACGATGGCGACGGCGACACGATGGGTGACGTCACCCGTCACCGCATCGTGGGATTCCCGCAATTTGATTTGTTTAAGGGCCGTCACGTGACGCCCCTTGAAAAATCAAATTTTGCTGGCGGCAGGTTTTCACGACGTCGCTCCGTCGATTGTCGCCGTCGCGTGCACTATAAGAGCACGCAGCGACGGCAATGCGTTTGTTTTCGGACGAATTCGCGTCGCCGGCACTATAAGCAAGGCCTAAGGGACGTTTTTCTACGCCTGAATGTGTTATCCGATGCTCACCGCCACTGATTAACACGAGACTCACTTTACAACGGTTTCACTATCCAACGCAACTCCCAAAACGGATTCCATTGGATAACCGAGGACTGCCTGTACAGTGATCAAGTCTGAATCAGAGAGTCGTTGTTGAGGTTCTAAAGCTTCATCTTCTGAGCCCCAAGGAACATTATTAAGGCTCCTTCTATAGTTACAGCTGCCAATCCCTCTACCACTATCTCTCATGCTAGTTATTTACCTGTGACCAGCAGGTCATGGTGCACGCTGGTTTTACAATATGAATTCTCCACTGTAAGGGTGTATTTTCCAGCATCGGCTGACTCTGCGTTGGGTAACACAAGGGTTCTGTTGTTGTCCGTCAGATAACACTTTCCTGGGAGAGGTTTTCCATCTTTTGTCCAGATGAGAATTGCATTTTCTCCAGAGACATTGGCCTTCAAACTAATGTCTGTCCCCCGGTGGCTGGAGTTCTGAGTGATTGTGCGGCTATCTGAAATATGAGATGATATGATTCCTCATGTGATAAATAAAACCACAGGGTCACTTCCAAGTATGACCAAAGTGACGGTGACATGTTTAATGGTTAGAGTAGGGGTGTGCAAACTGGAGGGCGCAGCGATTACAGAGGCCCCGCGCCCTTCCCCAAGGCATTCAAATTAAATACCGTGGGAGGCGTGAGGCTTCTGTAACTCCCTTACCTGCTCTCTGCCTGGTCTTCAGCGACACGTCGCCATGGCAACGCGGCGGCAAATGATGCCGCGGGGTGACCTGTTGCCATGGCAATGCGCATCAAAGAAGTTTTCGCACCCCTGGGTTAAAGGATCAGCTCCACATAGGACCAAAGTGATCTAATAACCGTGATGTGTTTATAGGGGTCAATCCCAAATAGAACCAATGACCTGAGTGTGACATGTTTAAAGGGTTAAAGCAGCGGTGCGCAAACTGGGTGGCGCGCCCCCCAGGGGGGGAAGGAGAATTTGTAGGGGGGGTGCGGGCTGTTAGAGGCCCCACGCTCTTCCCCACGGCATTTCATTTAATGCCGGGGGAGGCGTGAGGCCTCTATCTCACTTACCTCCTTCCAGCCAGGTCTTCGGCAACAAGTCGCCATGGCAACGCGCGTCAAATGACGCAGTGGGGTCACGTGACCCGCAACGTCATTTGACGCCGGGTCATTGGGGGGGGGGGGGAGCGGGAACGCTGCGGCTCACGGAAAGGGGGCCGCAGCTGAAAAAGTTTGCGCAGCGCTGGGTTAAAGGGTCTGTCTCACATGGTTGGACCAAACTGATTGAACATGAGAGACGTGGACAATGGCTTTAAGGGCGAGTCCGATGTAAGACCAATGTGACCTAATGACCGTGTCAGTTTCAAGTAGTAAATGGTACTAGGGAACAGTAGTACTACGGATAAAGTCACAGGATGAGGGTGGGTCTTTAAGGACATGGGGTGGGACTTCCTTTTTAGGTTCCTGAACACATCACTTGTTTGAGAAAGCAGTTTGTGAGTTTTATTATTAGATTTTATTGAATAAATATTATCTACAGCATTGGAGGCGTTTAGGTTTTTAGAATCAATCTGCTCCACAAAGCCACATAACGATAAAGTTGATGTGGTCTACTTAGATTTTGCAAAGGCTTTTAACACGGTTCCACACAAGAGGTTGGTTTACAAAATGTGGACTCTAAAAATATTTGCACCTGGATTGAAAACTGGTTAAAGGACAGACAACAGCGGGTTGTCATAAATGGAACTTTTTCAGGTTGGGCTAAGGTCGTGAGTGGAGTACCTCAGGGATCGGTACTGGGACCCCTGCTTTGTAACTTGTTTATTAATGACCTTGAGGTTGGCATCAAGAGCAAAGTCTCCATCTTTGCTGATGACACTAAATTGTGTAAGGTAGTAGAATCAGAGCAGGGTGTAATTTCTCTCCAGAAGGACTTGGAGAACTGGAAACTTGGGCAGGTAAATGGTAGATAAGGTTTAATACAGATAAATGTAAGGTTATGCATTTGGGAAGCAAAAATAAACAGGCGACTTACACATTAAATGGGGATAAATTGGGGGAATCCTTGATGGAGAAGGATTTAGGAGTGCTTGTAGACAGCAGGCTTAGCAATAGTGCCCAAAGTCATGCATTAAACGGGCAATGGATGGGAGGGAGGTAAACATAATTATGGCCCTGTATAAAGCATTGTAAGGCCACACCTTGAATATGGAGTACAATTTTGGACACCACTCCATAGAAAAGACATTATGGAACTAGAGAGAGTGCAGAGAAGAGCCACCAAATTAATAAAGGGGATGGACAATTTAATTTATGAGGAGAGGCTAGCTAAATTAGATATATTTACATTAAATAATAATAAATAAGTTAATGTATAGCGCTTCTAGTTTTATGTAGCGCTTTACAGAGACATTTTGCAGACAGTCCATGCCCCGAGCACTGTAAAATCGATGTTTTGGTGCCTGAGGCACAGGGAGATAAAGTAACTTGTCCAAGGTCATAAGGCGCCAACACCGGGAATTGAACCAGGTACCCCTGCTTCAAACTCGGTGTCACCAGAGTCTGTGTCTTTACTCACTGAGCAAACATTTACAAAGTCACATCCCCTTCCTCTTCTGAGACGTGCACACCCCTTTTGCTCTCTCTAGAAGTGCACCAATTGGATCTAGTAACTGCCTGGTCACATGATCTTCCACACAGAACTTTGCATCTTGGGTAATCTTCTGCAGCCCTAACAGTGATATAAAGCAGGGGAGCGCAAACTTTTGGAACTGCACTCCCTGCCGGCTCCCTCTCACCTAGTTTGGCGGCGTCATCACGTGACCCCGTTGCCTTGGAGACGGACATGTGCCGTCAATGCGGCATCATTTGACGCAGCGTTGCCATGGCGACGTCTCATCAACTCGTCTGACTCCCGGTAAGTGGGTTGCAGAGGCCTCACGCGATCCCCCGGCATTTAATTTAAATGCCACGGGAGAGAGTGCGGGGTCTCTGCAACCGCCCGCACCCCCCCAACAAAATCATTAGGTCACATACGTGGAATGAACCCTTGGAAAGAATTCTGAGCGGACTATTTACCAAGTAGCAGCACTTTTAAAACAGTCTGTATTTCCAGCAAAATCCAACTATATGTCTCATGGTTGATCTATGTTTATTTATTTTAGATGCTGTGTATGTGCGTTTTGGGGAGCGGTTTTGTACACTAGTAGGGGAGCGCATGTATGTAAATTATATTTATCTTGATTCCTGAAGAGATGTGGCAGGAAATAAAGCAACTTTCAATATCATTTTGCCTGTAGAAGTTTCTAGCTAAGCACCGTTACTCAGAATACGTACATGTGTAGAAAACTATTTATGACTTTCTGTTGCTGCATTGTTAATGTTGACAATATTTAGTGGCCAATAGATCAGACAAGTATAAACAAATACATTTGGTGCAGTCACATAAAATTATGCATATTAGTATTTAACGTTGCACTAATTAAACAAAACAACGCTATAGTGATTCTTAAAAAATAGATCCCTCCGTGTCCAGTGAACGGAGTTTTTTTCTGCACCTACCTAGCACGGTGAGCTGAAATGTTGCAGTAACGGCATTTCCAATAGAACCAATCACCTTCATGCTCTGATAGGTTCCCTCATCCTGTTTGATGAGATTCTTCAGGAGAAAGCTGCCATTAAGAGAGTCAACACGTCCTTCAAAAATTGTCATACATTGGACCTTGCCTCCCATTATGTGTTCACAAAATATTTGGCCATGACTCAACCTAACAAACTGGAAGACAGACTGAGCAGCATACAGATCCGGGAATTGAACCGAGCCATTTTCTGTGCCGTAGAGAAACGCTGTTTGCTGGGATAACGAACCTGGAAATTACAAGGAAACAAAGACTAGGAACATAGCAAAATATAAGCAGCGAACGAGAAGGGTGGTGGGCACTCTGCTACTAAAATGCAAAAAATGTGATCCAAGAGCCCGAGCTCCCCAAGTCTCCCCTTCTAGCCAATGAGACGGCTACTTCAGATTACCAAGTGTCTACAAACGAGTCATATCGGATTACAAAGTAACTTCACTGCACTCCAAGGCCACGCGTATAGTGCCCGCGACGGGCTGGGTGACGTCACCCGTCACCGCTAGCGAAAGTTATATTTCTCTTTGCGGCGCGGGCTCTCTGGCATTTGATTGGTTCAGGGGCTGTCACGAGGCGACAGCCCTTGAAAAAAAATCAAATATTGCCTGCTTCCAAATTTGGCGACGCGGCGGCAATGTATTTGTTTTTGGGCGATGTCGCGGGCACTATACGCACGGGCCCGGCCTAAGTAAGCACTATTGGACACTGCAGTGTAGTTGGCTAGATGCTGAAAACTCCTGGTTAGCACCCCGCCGCCCCCTTGTGGTTGTTCTTGCATTATGCACTTTAGTTAATGTATTGTTGTGCACACAACACACTGCTTTGTGTGAGTTATTGTTTTTTGCATTTTATTCCATAGTATTTAGTTCATTGACATTCATTTTATGGTGTTGATTGTTTAAAGTCATTGTGTTTTATTAATGGTAATTGATACCAATATTTTAGGTCCCATGTTGGACACTGATGTGTGTGCGATAGATATAATTACTGACCCCCGCTGCGCCGTTTGCATTTTTCTTATCGTTTGTTGGCGAGACCTCCTGCGGGAGATCTCACATAGGAGTTTTTGGGAGTATGTCCGTGCATATAGCTGCACGGGGCTCAGACCTACAAGCGCAAACCACTAAAGACAGCACGAGCGTGGATTTCTTGAATTTTGCTATTTATTTTGATAACCCCTTAAGGATTGTCAAAATATGATTTGTGTTAACATTTGCGAAGTCAAATGTTTTTAAATGGAGGGAGTATCTAAAAGGGGAGAGTGATGGCATGAGGGTTGATGAGGGGGATGTTGGGGGCAGTGTAGGTGAGATCATGTTGAGTGCAGACATGTAAAGTGTTTGGAAATTAAGGGCTCTTTGTACTAGTAAATGCATTTATTTTGGTAACACATTATATTTAGATTTACTTGATCGCAATAAATGTTTTAATATAATTATCGTGGGGGGTTTTGGTTACCGCCCAACCCTACAGTACCTTAGGCTGTGGCTCCGGTGTTGCCGCTGCACACACGCCTGCCAGCGCGTGCAACTGTATTTCCCGGTCTGTGCAGAGCTACGGGGGACGTGCCAGGGGGTGGGTTGAAGACGCGACCATGATGTCACTCGGCAGGTTCACCCTAATTGGCTAAACTGCCGGGGGGCGTGGCCACCGCGCTCATCGCCAGTACTGAAGACAATTTGACCGCCTTCAGGAAAAATTGGGTCGTGCAATGTGGGGGCCAAGGGAGCTAGCGGGCCTGGCCCCATAGAGGGGTGGTTCTTGTCCTTGCATAGGGAGCGCTGCAGCAGGCACCGGGGACATAGTCTTAGGGTCTTTAATGTGGTTTTAATCAATCTTTCTTACAGAAGCCACTGGCAGTGTATGCGATCCTTCCCTCCTGGACAGTTTAAGAGCGGCAAGTTAAGGAGAAACCTGGTAAATCTAATCTACAATGCCACATTTCCCAAAAATATTCCCGTTTAGGTAGGACAGGAATAACCGACATGGGAACAGGCCATGCCTTCATACGTCACAATTCTTGTCCTACCCCAGCAAGAATGAGTTATATCCCAGTTGTTTCTGGCTGCCATAGAGGCCTCCACCTGCCAATCAGGTGGTGGTGGTGGTGCAAAGCACTAGTAAGACCACACCTTGAATATGGAGTACAATTTTGGGCACCAATCCTTAGAAAAGACATTATGGAACTAGAGAGTGTGCAGAGCAGAGCCACCAAATTAATAAAGGGTGTTGATCATCAGATTTATGAGGAGAGGCTAAATTAGATTTATTTACATTAGAAAAGGAGGCGTCTAAAAGGGGATATGATAACTATATACAAATATATTTGGGGACAGTACAAGGAGATTTCAAAAGAACTATTCATCCCACGGGCAGTACTAAGGACTCTGGGGCATCCCTTAAAGTAGGAGGAAAGACATTTTTAATTGCCATTTATCAATATACTATGCATCCTTCAATTTTGAAGGCAGGTCGTCACATCAGCAGTGCAAGGTCTTTGCAAAATGTTTTTTTTTTGGTGTTTGTTTTGAAGTATCGCTTGGACTGCCTCTTTAAGGCCTCGGCCAGGCAGCGAACAAGTGCGCTGGTGCTCATGAGCTGCACCCTGCTCGGCCGGCCGATTCGTGGCCGGCTAGGCGCGCGTGCGCCTGGGGGCGTGGCCACGACATCACGGAGCTGGTTCGCCCTCATTGGGCGAACCGCTCACGTGACTCGCTTGCAAGCAGCAAATTCAAATTTGCTTGCCCGGCAAGCAGCTAAGCGCCGAGCAGGCGCGCCCGCTCAGCGCCACCCTGGATGAGCCCTAATGCAGCTTTTCTTTCATAAACCTGGTGTGGCTTTATAAAGCAGCTGGGAGACTTAAACGTAGAAAGGGGATTGTAACTGACCTCGGATTTCCTTTCCAACAACGATGCAGATTATCAAAAACATTGTATTAGCCATTGTGTGCTGAAACTAAGGGTATCACAATGCAGTGCCGCTAGTAATCAGGTGCAGGGAGTATAGATGCCGTGTTGTGTTGAAGCTACAGCATACACGAGACGTGCAGTCTCTCAGTTTTACTCCAGTATACAATCTGATATCTCAGAGCAGCAGACACCTCCTTCCTTTTCTTAACTGGCCCCTGCAAGAAGAATAAACATTATAAGTACATTGGCAGCTTCTCAAAAGCTTGAACTGTTCCAGTTTACCATTTCATTTTACTTTACAGTTGTGTCTTAAATTCCAGCTACCGGCATTTGCAAAAGAAAGTTACAGTTAAGGGGTTAACGGCCAGATCTACTAAGCAAAGCTACGCCTTAAAACTTCTCTACACTAGTTTGTAAGGCGAGAAGAGGTTAAGTGCCACGAAACGCGTTGGAAACTCTCAGAGATCAACATTTCTTATGACAAGACAGATCTGATCCTGGGACTCTTGTCCCAAACAAATACAGGATCCTTGATGAGGACCACCAACTCCACCTGGCACTGCCGCCATCACTAGGCGCGAGACAGCGTGTCGTGCACTACAGAGAACCAAGTCTGATTGCAGACTACCTTCCCAGTGTACCACAGATCGTTCAGAGGTATCCAGTTCCAGGGCCACGTGACTCTGGCCACATATCATGATAAGCTTGTTGTTATTTATCTTTTGCACGTGCGCTTCTTTTTTTTTTTTTTTTCAATGTTTTTATTAGGCACTTATACAATACATCAGTCATTGCAAATATCATAGCCTAAAATTTTTTTTAACAACTTTTCTGGGGGAGAAGTAGAGTGGCAACCGGAGCTGCCAGAGAAAAAAGAAAAAGGGGGGGGGGGGTGCCTTTGGAGAAGGAAGGCAAAGAGAGGGGGGGGGGAGTGGGGGAGGAAGGGGAGAGAGAGGGGGAGGGGGAGGAAAGATAGGTGGGGGGGGTGGGTACCCCATTTGGCTGTTGTAGGTTCTCTATTTCGGACCGTTTTTTAGTCCTTACGGGGAGGGGGAGGGCCTCCGGCTCGCTAAAGTTGGCTGAGAAACTCTAGTAAGGCGGATCCAGGGTTTCCAGATATCCTCAAAGGCGGGACTTTTTGCCTAACGATGGCGGTAAGCCTTTCCATAATCATCACATCACCGATTCTGTTTTTGATTGTGTTCAGTGCTGGCGTGGTCGTTTTCCTCCAGGAGGCCGCAATGCAGCATCTAGCCGCGGTAAGGATGAAGGATATTAATTTCCTGGTGGGCCGGACAATGTCTGGCATTGGCGCGGCCAACAGGTAGGTCAGTGGTTCAATAGGTATTTCTAGGTCGGTGACCTCTTTTATCAAAATTTGGACCTTGGTCCAGTATTTCACAATTTCTGGACAGGACCACCAGATGTGGACCATGTCCCCTCTATTACCACAGCCTCTCCAGCATAGGTCTGATGCCAGAGGGTAGATCTGGTTTAATCGTGCTGGGGTAAGATACCAGCCAAACATGATCTTGTAAATATTTTCCTTAATTGTGGTACATAGGGAAGTTTCTGAGGCTGCCTGCCAGATTTCTTCCCAAGTCTCTCTTTCTATATTCATACTCAGATCTGCTGACCATCTAAGCATGTAGTCATGCTGTGTGGGAGTCATGGAGTGCTCTAATACATTGTATATTTCCGATATTAGACCCTTCTGGTGAGTCTTAACCTCGCAAAGGTGCTCGAACTTAGTGAGAGTGGGGTATTCTGGAAGAGGACAGGTGGTCCGTACAAAATTTCTAATTTGTAGATATTTGAATATGTCCAATTCTCGAATTTTATATTTAGTCCTCAGTTCTTGATAGGTCAGGAGCTTCCCTAGGCTCAGAAGATCAGCAATCGCCTCTATACCCCGTGTGTTTAATTGGACGAACAGTTTAGATCCACATCCCGGAGGGAATCTCGGATTGTTAAAGATAGGGGTCAGTTGAGAGCTAGTTGAGGAGAGATCATATTTAATTTTGCATCTATTCCAGACGTCCCACGTGAGTCCTGCAGTGCAAGATTATATTTTTGCCCCTCTCCTCTGTCCAGGCTCCAGAGGTAGGCTTGCAATGAAGGCATCTTGGCATATTGAGTCTCTATTTTTACCCATCAACAACGGGTCGGGTCTGAGTTCCACATTACTACCTGCTTGAGCTGGGCAGCTAAGTAGTATTTATATAAATCTGGTACCCCCACCCCCCCCTGGATCTCGCGGCCATCAGGACCGATCTGGCTACTCTGGGCCTCTTGCCCTGCCAAATGAAGTGGAGCAATCTGTTCTGTATGTATTTTAGATCAGTGGCCGGAACGTGGATCGGGAGTGTCTGAAAAAAGTATAACATTCTTGGGAGTATATTCATTTTTGCGGAGATCATCCTCCCGAACCAAGAGATCTGGTAACCTTCCCACTGATCTAGATCCTTTTTGATCTTGGCCCATAACTTCGGGTAGTTATCCCGGTATAAGTCCCGGTAGTGCCTTGACACATTAATTCCCAGATACTTAATGTGCGAAGGGCACCATCTATAGCTAAAATTTAGTTTAAGGAGTTTGACCACGGGATCTGGGAGGCTAAGATTTAGGGCCTCTGATTTGTCGCTGTTTATTTTATATCCTGATACCTTTCCAAACTCCGTTAGTTCCATCTGAAGGTTAGGGAGGGAAGTTAGGGGCTTAGTTAGAGTTAGAATGATATCATCAGCGAAAAGGGAAATTTTGTATTGTTCTTGATCGAGGGGGATACCCTGAATATTCGGGTTTTGTCTTATTCTAGTCGCCAGTGGTTCGATCGTGAGGGCGAAAAGGAGAGGGGAGAGGGGGCATCCTTGTCGGGTTCCATTGCGAATTTGGAGTCGTTCGGGGACTCCACCTGAAAGTCTTACCGAGGCTGACGGGTTTTGGTATAGCGCTTGGACCCCCTCCATGAACGAATCTTTGAACCCAAATTTTGTCAGTGTTTGATCTAAAAATAGCCAGTCAATTCTGTCAAATGCCTTCTCCGCATCAAGGCTTAAAAGCATCGCCTTTGCTCCTGAAAGGTGGGCGTGGTCAACTAGGTTAATGATTTTATGGGTATTGTCTGAGGCCTGGCGGCCCAGGACAAACCCGACCTGGTCCATGTGTATTAGTCTCGGGAGTATTGGATTAAGTCTGTTCGCCAAGATTTTACTATATAATTTTAGATCGTTGTTCAACAGTGAGATTGGTCTATAACTTCCGCATTGGGTGGGGTCCTTCCCGTCTTTGAGTATTATAGCCAGATTGGCGGACGACATTGAAGACGGGATAGGACTCCCTTCTAAGAATGAGTTGAACAAGCTCAATAGATGGGTGGACAAGATGGGGAGAAATTTCTTATAGTAGGCATTAGTAAAACCATCAGGGCCCGGCGTTTTGGAGATTTTTGAAGCCTTTACAGCCATTTCTAGTTCTTCAGCTGTGATTGTGGCATTCAAGATAAGATTTTCCTCCTCTGTTAGTGAGGGGAGATCGCAATCTGCTAGGTAGTCAGTGGCTGCTGAAAGGTCCTTTAAGCCTGGGTTAGCAGAGTTGGCCCTTAGGTTATATAATTTGGTGTAAAATTTGGTAAATTCCTCTGCTATTTTTTTTCCGTTATATAGAAGCTCACCAGAGCCGTTCCGGATCGCCGTTATTTGCGATCTTTTTTGTATACCTCGTAACTTGCTAGCGAGAAGTCTATCGGCCTTGTTCCCTTTATCATAATACCTCTGACCCGTCCATTTGAAAGCTTTTTCTACGTTATCCAATTGAATAATTTTTAACTCGCTTCTAGCAGTTGTCAGCTGTTTATAAATTCTCCGGGAGGGGTTAATTTTGTGCTGCTGCTCTAAGCTGATTATTTTGTCAGTAAGCTCCTTGGTTAGTTTGAGTTTAGTTTTTTTCCGGTGGGAGGCAATCGAGATGAGATTTCCTCGGATTAACGCCTTATGGGCGTCCCACAGGCTTGCTGGAGATGAGACGGACCCTGCGTTTATTCGAAAATATTCCCTAAGGGATTTTTTGAGGTCCAGAACTGTCCCAGAGTGATTCAGTAAGGAGTCGTTAAGTCTCCAGCAATACGAGATCGTTTTCACAAATGGAATGGATAGGGTCATGGTGATGGGAGCGTGATCTGACCACGTGATTGGGCCGATATCTGTATGTGTGGTGGCTTCTAGAATGTTCTTGGTAGCAAGGAAGTAGTCGATACGGGAATAGGTCTGGTGAGGTGCCGAGTAAAAGGTGTAATCTCTTTGCCCCTGATGTTGTGTTCTCCAAATGTCCAAAAGAGAAAAGTCCCCCATAATGTCTTTAAATTTTTTCCCCAGTCTTTGTGACTGAGTGGAGTGTTGTCATCCTGGGAGGCTCGATTTGTCTTCTCTTGGGTTAAGAGCCATGTTTAGGTCCCCTGCGATAAGTAGCGAGGATAGGTACTGTGGGTCAATTTCTTCCAGAACTTTTTTTTAAGAATTCTGTCTGGTTCTCGTTTGGGGCATATAGGTTAATAAGGGCGATTGCCGTGCCTGAAAGTGAGCCGTATACCACAATAAATTTACCCTCTGGATCGGCCTGGATTTTTGTTAGATTAAATGGGGTGCCCTGACGAATCAGAATGGCAACCCCTCTGCGTTTGCTACTAAATGATGAGAAGTAGCTCAACGGATACGCTTGCTGAAATGTTTTAGGCGGCTCCTGAGATGTGAAGTGTGTCTCCTGGAGGAAAACCACGTCACCCCCCAACTTCTTTAGTTCCTGGAGTGCCAGGCGTCTCTTCCTATTGTTATGCAGGCCCTTAACATTTAGGGAAACAATTTTTAGTGCTTTTTGATGAGACATTTTGTCTTAAGTTTTCGCTGGCCCGTGGGTGGGGTCCCCTCCGGTTGGGGGGGGAGGCTTGAGAGGGAGTCTCAGTAACTTGGGTTGCCTGCCCTGCAGAGGAATCGGCGTGTATGTTTTCGTTGGAGTAGTGCTTAGAGACAAGCAGCCAAAATGGGGAGGAAGAGGGGGAGGGTTGGGTGGGGAACCGCTGGGACAGTAACAGCAGGTAGAAGAAGAAGAGAAGAAAGTCGACCCTAATGGGGTCTTAAAGGTTGAAAACCGGTCTAATCTAAGGACCGGCTGAATTGGTATAAGACCCTTGGGGGCAGGTCCGGTAACGGTCTCCAGCAGAGGCGGGCTGGGCAGAGACCCTTAACAATCTTCGGTTACACCCGAGCATATTTTCTCTAAGGTGTCCGAGTTGAAGAGGCTTCTAGGGAACCTATTGCCGGCAGGGCAGATCGGATCTATGCTGCCATCGTCCCATATCCCTTCGCGTGGAGGAGACTGAAGGGGAGTAACGTCTTTGGATTTCCCATGTAGTGAAGTGTGGGTGAGGTTGGGGATCCGGGAGGAAAAAGGGGGGGGGGAGTGGGTAAGGGCTGGTGGGTGTAGGGGAATGAGTTGGTAGCATGTGGGTGGGTGTATAGGGATAGAGGGGGACGAGGGGGGGGGAGGAGGAGAGGGAGAAAGGGAGAGCCAAAAAGGAGAAGGAAAGATAAAATAAGGAGGGGGGAGAGGGGAGGGGGGGGGGGGGAGAGAGGGGGAGGTAGAGGTGGGAGGGTGAAAGGGCAGTTCATGTACATATCCCCTTTTGTTATTCATTTTAGTTAGCATGAAACACGCAAAGTACATATTACATAACACATTCCTTTACCACCAGGGTAGGTAGTACCAACATTTTGGGAAAGGCTACACACTCTTGATGTCTGGTGGGATAATATTATTAGGAGTCATTTCCGGGAAGGTAGGATCCTTGAGGGGGGGGGGGGTGGGCAGAGGGGGTGGGGATGAGGGAGAGGGGAGGGGGGGGAGTGTGAGGGAGGGAGGGGAGGGAGGAAGAGGGGAGATGGGGATAAGGGTGGGGGAGTAACAGGTATGGGGGGGAAAGAAAAGAGGGGAGTGTGGAGGGAGGGGGGGAGAGGAGTGGGAGGGGACAGCGACAGGATGGGGGGGGAATCGAGATGGGTAGGATAGGGGAGGGGCCATTTACTGGATAAACCCCGCTTCGTATTAATTTTGAGCATCAAGAAGTATATAGCCTGCATCCCTAGGTAGGGCCGTATTAGCCCTTGAGAAAGGGCAGTAGACTCCTGGTACCTGTTTGGCTGACGTAATTAGGGATTATTTCTTTAACAATCAGACTGAACATCGGGGAACATATAGAATATGCAGTATATAGACCGTGGCAGCCAAGTTAGGCATTGACAACTCTCAAAGAATGCTATAGACTCTTGGTACCTGTTGAGATAATGTAGGTTAGGGAAATAGATATACCATCAGATCACATTTGACCAGTACAAAAGAAACATTCAATTGACCAGGTGTTTGAAATTTTCAGTGTTTAGGGGGAGTCGCTGCCTCCTGCTTTTAGTCTGGGGAGTGCCTCACTCTCCTGTGTGTTGTTGAAGACAGTTTTAGCAGAGTAAGAGGGTAGATAGTTGGTGGGGGTGGGAAGGGATTGGTGGTAGGGGTGGAGTAGGAGGAGGGGAGAGAGAGGGGGGAGGAGGGGGGTGGGTGGGGAGGGGGGTGAAGGGGGGGCGGGGGTGGGGAGGAGATACGGCCGTTGAGTAGTGATTTGCTCCGGTAAAAGTGCACCTTTGAGCTCATGTACATAGGGACCTTATGGGTTGTACCCCTGTATATCAGCAGAAACAACAATTTGTCTCAGCCTGTAAGTGAGGCGAGAGTAATAAGCTGTGCTCCACTCGGAGCGATAACAGTAACGATCGCAACAACAACAGCAGCAACCTTTCATGGGGTGCTGAATCAAAATGGGGGAACATCTATAACGCTAACATTGCCTTATCAGAGCATCTATGGTCAGGGTTCCATGGGTGATAGGGAGGGGGGTGGTTATGGGGGAGGGGGGGGAACACGTGAGAGAGGAGGGGGGGGGTCCTGGGAGCGTGAGGGAAGGAGTCGATGTCTAATCCTAATAGACCTTCTAGTGGGGGATCACACAACCATAGGGTAGTGAAGGGGGAACCAAACTGAATTTAGGGTGGTAGGGAGAGGCTAAGAGGGGAATATATGTAGGTATCACAGTTTTACAGACCCTGTCCTTAGAAGTATGTCCACGGAGGGGCGTGGGCGGGACTGTGAAGTCTTGCGCTGGCGGCATTCTTCCAGGGAGGGAGGGGGAACCAGGGGTCCGGTGAGGAAAAAAGAATGCCTAGGGAAGGCCCCTCGGCCGAGGGGGGGGAGCGCCAGGCAGACACGAGCTGGGAGTGTCGTGTGACCCTTCGGCTGGATGTCACTCGGGAGCCCTGGTGCTCCGGTACAAGTAACGCCTCCGGGTTCAGGCGAGGCTTCCGTCGGCGCCGGATGTGGATCGCGCACCTTGTTGTCGTCATTCGTGGCTCGTCAGTAGACCTCGTGGCGCTCCGCGGACGGGGACGTCTATCACCGACCTTAGTCCGCGCAGACTGATCCGGAGTGCGCAGTTCGTAGTCGTACATCGCAGGGTCAGCATTGGAGAAGGCAGCATCGTCGTTATTGAAGCCAAAGTCGGGGTAGGAGAAGACAGGACAATCGATGGCCGAAGCAGGGTCAGGATAGAAGACATCCGGGTGGTCATAGTCGTTGCAAGGAATCGGCAACAAGCAGACAGGAGTTCCCCGCTTCAGCTTAGGAGCGTGAGCAGCTTCTGCGCGAGGAGCGGCCTCGGCCCATGACGCCGATCTCAGCAGGAGGAGAACAGCAGGCTGGCCGAAGTTCACCGCAGGGCAGCGTCGGGGAGAACCAACGCTTCGGCGCAGAAGTCCAAGGCAGGCCACTGCAAGGGGATACCAGCAGGCCGCAGGAAAGGAAGGGTAGCCACTGCTAGGAGGGAATGCAGCAGGTACCGGTGCTGGCAACACGCTTCAGCACAGGAGAAAGAACAGGCCTCTGGATACTCAGGAACTTGGAAGGTAAGAACGCTAGGAGAGATGCCTGGGGCGGTTTGTGGCAGAGACAGTAACGTCCCAGGTAGGAGATTATGCTCGGCACTGTTTCAGTGCCAACGCCCAGGATATAAAGGGCGGAGATCCAATCACAGGAGGAGGGTGTGTGAGTATTCCTCCAATGATGTAGCACAGGGCAGAAGCTGCAATGAGAAGCAGCACATGTGCCATTGATTGCCAGAGGAAACTTTTGCAACTGCAGAAGTCTGCAAAAGCTATAATCAAAGCCAGGAGTGGATTCCTTACAGTACCCCCCCCTTCAGGTGAGAAATCCGGACGAACAGGGTCCATCACAGATTTGGGGGACATGGAGTTGTTTCTAAACCTCCTTAGGCGAGAGGTGGCGTTGAAAGCCCACGATTTGTTGGGATTCTTTACAGTACCCCCACCACTGGGTGAGAAGCCTGGGTGGACAGGACCATTCATAGGTCTGGGAGACATCGAGTTGTTCCTGAAGTGTCTCAGGCGAGATTTAGGTCCAAAATCCAGGTGTACATTGGCGAGTGCCGCAAAAGACAATGGTGGCACTGCGGTTTTTGGTACATGGGCAATGGGACCAGGGGACTCCGGAATAGGGACATCAGAAGGGCCGCAGCCAGGTATCCGGTGCATAGTAATAATCCAAGAATACGGGACACAGGACACTGATTGTTGGACAAAAATGACATTGGGGAATTCGGGGCAGACAATGGCCTTGGTGGAATCAGCATGTAAGAAGTTGCGAGAGTCTTCAGCTCCCAAGGAATTCAGGGTGGTGGTTAGCGAGGGTATAGGGCGGGCGGGTTCACGGCAAGATATTGGAGCAGTAGTCTTGATACGAACAAGGCTTGTAATCCCAAGCAATTCGAGAGAGCTGGTAGTAGTGTTTACGTAATTGTTGGTTGTGGTACATGCAGTTGCAGGATCCGCCTCCTTTGGCCTGTGAAATTTGGGGGGAATCAAATCCAAAGTTATGGTCTTGTCGAAGGGCATAGTAAGCATCACGGAGACAGTAGGGGACAGCACGTCCAAACCCATAGTGGGGCCATCAAGAACAGGGATGGACGCCTCAGGCAAAGCAACGAGGTCCAGCATGAGTGTCCTCGTCCTAGAGAATGAAGACATGCAATCCAGAAAGGGCACTTCAGACACCGCACAGAAACCTGCGAGTACAGACTCTGTTTGAAAGGTGAGAAAACAGATCTTATCCGAGAAAGCAGGAAGTCGGGTAAACGGTGTAACAGGCTTAGGAATAGAAGTCTTGGGGTTAATGCTGGGTACCTCCAACACAGAGAAGGAAAACAGTGAACTAGAGCTTGGCTTAGGGGTGGAGGTCCCAGGTACCCAGGTCTCGCATGATACTGTGGGAGAAGCAATGCGAAATATTACTGTTTTAAACATAGGGTTCTTAACATCGGTAGTTCCAGGCACCTCCCTGAGAGGTAACCCTAGTTTTGCGACAGGACAGTCAATAGTAAGTACCCCAAGTATTGTGGGAGACAGAGAAATACAAGTCCATCTTAAAGACAGGGTTTTTTGAAAAAAGGGACACAGCGGGTATTACTGAAAGTTCCAAATGCGATACCCCAGAGTTTGTGGTAGTAGACATACAGCCAGTAGTGGATACCCCGAATACTGTGGGCGAATCAGCGTGAAACAGTATTATTAAAGGAGTGGGCATCCCAGACTTAAAGTCATCTTTAATCATCCCGGAGGCTGTGGCATGATCCGTGAAAGAAGCTGGGATAGACTCTCCAATAGAAACAAGGGACATCTTGCTAGTCACTGAAGTGGGTGATTGAGAACCAGCAGGAACTGAACTAGCTACTGTAATGAAATCAGATAGCATTGCGCTTGTTTCAGAATTGGATCCCTGAGAATCCCTAGTGAGGGCATCAGACTCCATAGGAGACTCAGTGACAGGGGTCTTAGAACCAATTAAAGGAATTGCAGGTATCACAGACTTAATAGGAGAAATGAAAAAAAAGAACAAAAGCGCAAACGCACATAGTGAAGTATGCAAAGTAAATATATATATATATTTTAGGGTAAGATATCTGCGTACATCAGATTAAAAGGTTACCAGCAATTCATGTACATAGACATGGGTGAGTAAAGGTGGTACATCTGCCGCCAACCATCTGGGGATTTTCTTTACTGCATCAAGGCACACCCCACAGCTGAAGAAAGGCCTCCGTTTACGTCCGTCTTTGGGTTGAAGGAGTCTTGAATAGAACCTTGCTTAGGGGAGGCTTCGTTCTGCTCTCCCCGGCTCCTTACTCGGCGCCGTCAGCGGTGGAGGTTAGCAGCTTCTCGGGCAAGCTGTTACCTCAAATGTCCCGTATTTCCTATGCGTTCGGCCGCAAAGTGAAGACGGCCGTAAAGTGTGGATGGTTTACCGCACTGTTCACAATCGCGGGTAAATGTCTATAGGAATCGGCTCCACGTAGTAACAGAAGAGTCAGCTAGTACACAGATCAATTAAAAAAGTGATAATTCGGGCTAAAATTTATCCAACGCGTTTCGAAGCGCAAGCTTCTTCATCAGGGAGCACAGGAGAAAGAACAGGCCTCTGGATACTCAGGAACTTGGAAGGTAAGAACGCTAGGAGAGAGGCCTGGGGCGGTTTGTGGCAGAGACAGTAACGTCCCAGGTAGGAGATTATGCTCGGCACTGTTTCAGTGCCAACGCCCAGGATATAAAGGGCGGAGATCCAATCACAGGAGGAGGGTGTGTGAGTATTCCTCCAATGATATAGCACAGGGCAGAAGCTGCAATGAGAAGCAGCACATGTGCCATTGATTGCCAGAGGAGACTTTTGCAACTGCAGAAGTCTGCAAAAGCTATAATCAAAGCCAGGAGTGGATTCCTTACACACTGCAGACTAGACATAGGTTTTCCAGGCATATAACTGGTGGCTTTTATTTACCCTGTCACACCAATGTTGTAAAACTTACCCAAGGGAAGAAAAAGTCTACAGAGAGGCCTGTGAGAGCTACGACCTCTACAAGCAAAATATGCCCACCTGTAGGACTACCACCATTTGGGGTTCTAGCAAATACAGTGACAACAGCTGCAATAGCGCCTCCTGAGGTCAGGAAGAAAAATATACCTGATAGCCCCAAAATGGAGCACAAAATACAGCGTTCCTGTAATGAACCCTACCCCACGGAAGAGTGGCCCTTCCAGTCCGATGAGGAGGAAGACATCTCTTATGGGGAACCCAAACAGTCACGCCCACAAAACACCCCAAGAATGGTGGGGGTGCCTGAACTCGGTACGAACCAAAAAGACCGCTCCCTATGATGACAAATATGATCGGCAGGAGAAACGAGCGGGAGCAGTGGATCACCGAATATTTCCATCAGCTGTTACAGTTGCAAGAAAAATGAGGTGGATCCAGTGACGCTGCTAAAATGTCAAATGAAGATGGAGACCCCAGTATCCCTGAGGGGACAGTGTCATCCAAAACAAAAAGGTGAAAAAAGAAGAAAAGCGGTTCTTCACTTACCGTGGAAGTAACAGACACATCTGCAGATCTTGCGGAGGAAAAGGGGGTCCGAAATGCCCTGCAGCCTAGAGAAAATGGAGAAGTCGTCCCGCGGATGACCGAATATCCAGAGGGCCCAAGGCAGAAGTCGTGTACAGCAAAGTAGTGTCTGTCCGGTGCTAATAGTGAAAAAACCTCAACCAACCATCCGAGGGAAGCGGAGCCGGAACCGGTGAGTGACGATCCCTTGACCAGCCCTGGGGATGCCCTGAAGGTTGCCAGGCGTGACTGTGATCGGCTCCGGGAAAATAACGTGAAGCTACAGAAAAATGTGCTCACAATGTACTCTTTGGCTAGGACAGAATTGGACGATCTCAAGACTGAGCTAGATACTGCAAACTCTACTATTACCGCCATGGATGAAAAGCAGAGCTAATCTGATAAAATGATGGCTAAGCTGAAGCGGAAGTATGAGGAGGCACTGAAGGAGATGACAGTCTTTCAGAAAGAGATGCACACTTCGCATAGAGCTGAATGCCTCACAACAGGAGGTAAACAGTGTCCGGACAGAGGTAGACGTATCTCAGAAGGAAGTTCATACACTCCGCAGAGCACTGGATGCCTCACATCATGAGATCAACAGCTGCCGCACAGAACTGGAAGTCTCCAGAAAGGAACTTCACAGTCTCACTGAGGAGCTGGACATGTCAAAGAAAACTATCCTACATCTTAACTTGGATCTCAAAGTCTCTCAGAAGGAGCTTCAGAACCTAAACCTGGAGATGGAAGTCTCATGCCAGGAAGACAGCCCGCCTCCAAGCAGATGTTCAAAAATGGAAGGTGGACTGCAAGGAGGCCCTGAATAGTACAGAGACTGAAAAAGGAGAAAATGTAAGATTAAAAAAAGAAAATTCTGAATTGACAGAACACGTCAAGGAAAAGAATGAAAAGCTGCATGAGCTTAAGGAAATAGACTGTTGGACGGTGAGAAGTTTGAAGCAGAGCACTGACTGCAGAACCAACTGCAAGGTCTGCGTACGCACCTCCAGATGTCCGAGGAGAAGCAGCGAACTCTGCAGGAAGACAATCTGCAGGCTGTTAAAGAAATAGAAGGGCTGCAGGAACGTCTAATTACCCAGTACGTCCCCGCAAAGAAGCATGAGAAACTGAAGGCTACCCTGAGCATCACCAAAGCATCGCTAAAGGCCAAGCTTAGAACCCAGGTGACTCGGCACAACAGGTAGCACAAGAAGGTCCAGAAACTGAAACAAGTAACTGTGGCCCAAGCAAAGAAGTTCATAGTGTTTCACAATGCAATAAAAATGTGGAAGCAAAGCATGCAGATAAATTCCCCGAGAAGAGACTTGCAAGACGCACTCAAAACAGGGATCTCTCGCGGATGAGATGAAAGTTCTACAAGGACAAGTATTGATCCCGACTAAGCGTCATTATCCCACAGCGACAAAAACCCATGAAGACAAGGGTACAGTGAGAGCAGGAAATAACGCTCGTCTGAAAGACAAGGTTGCAAAATTTGAACAACCTAAACAAGCACTAGCAAAACCTTCAGCCACCCAACAGGCAATAAAAGAAGGTACACGTGCTGAATCAAAACCAGAAGAATCCTTAGCTGATGAAGTTGAAAAGATGGGACATTCTCTGGAAGTGGGTGTGGAATTACAACTTAATCCCAAAGAGGCTGAACTAGCAACACCATTGAGTGGGAAAAGGGCAGAGAGTCAGCTTCAAGAGCAGAAAATTCAAAGGGCTGTTTTTAAACGCTCTGCAACTACTGCCATACAGTCTGCCGACAATAAGACGAGCACCCGACGAGAGTTAAATCTCATGACCGCGCATATAGCAAAAAGACTATACTTAGAAAAAGTCCTCCTCGAGCGACGGAGGAGTGCTGATCTCAAGCACCTTCGGGAGGATACACGAATAAACTGGAGAGAGGGCTCCAATCCCAGCGAGACTAAGGGTTCTCTTCCTCCATCCACTCTCATTCAAGTCACAGAGATATCTAGAATGAGAGTGGAAGGATGGGCTTTGGCCGTGGCAAGCCCGAGCTTCCCACAAACAGGGGAGGTATGTAACAGGGGAGTTATACCTTTTCAGGTAATGTGCCTCTAATCCAGCAGTGTGGTGGTTAACTGCTGGTAGTCAATTAACAAACACCACCTGTCTGATTAGATTGCTTAGAAAAGACTGTCTTTTGAGACAGGAAGTGAGACTCCTTAGCTCACACCTGAGCTGAACTAGGAGACAGAGCAGAGATTAGTCCACAACTGGGCTGAACCAAGGAAGGACAGATGTCTTGAGCGACAAGCTGACCACAAGACAAAGGGGACAAGATTCTAACCTGGAGCCTGACATTTCTTGTGCACACAATGGTGCGGTTCCAAGAGAGCAGAGAAGCTTCCCCTACAGCAGCCCAGCTAACAGATAAGACTTTTCGTATAAGACTATTATCTATGTCTGTGTATTGATAAATGTCTCAATGATTTGGGGCTGGTAAATAGCTTAGCTAACCAACCCAGTCAGAGAGGGCTGAGCTACATATGTAGATAGTCTCCAAAGCAGAGATTGTTTTTTTGGTTTGGCTTATTCTCTTATGTTGATTTTTGCTGTGTTTAAAGCGACAGGCACAATAAAGCCTTGTTTTAATTTCACCTTAAAACAGTCTCCATTGTGTACCTCTGCACATGTCCTCCTACAAACGCATTCCTTCCGCACACGCTGCGTGTAACACGCCATCCAATCAGAAGCCAGGATTCCGTTTTGCGCACATCAGCAGTATTCGCAAGCCTGTCAGTGACGTAAGGAACCAATGGGTTAAAGCCTAGCTCTGTGCATGTGCTGTTCTTGCCAGTCTGTGGTAAGGGCAACTTTTGGCTTCATGGCGCAGCGTCAGGGGATGGAATGCTGCACAGTTCAGTTGCGCAAACGTGCTGCGGCTGCTCGGGCACGTCACGCGTTCCTAGTGGCTTGGTGACAGTTACCCTTGGTAACCCGAAGAGTTGCGGAAAGGATGAAGAGTGCGGCTATGTTAAACTACCAGGTCCTACAACCAGGGGGGGGAGCAGGGGAGGGTTAATACAGCACCAATGGCTATCAATTAGATACATTTCATTATAATATTCTTTTTTTAGTAATATAATATGTTGTATTAATAATTTGGTGTGTCCTGGGTTTTCATTTTGAAAATCTGGGCACCCTACCTCCACTGCATGCACCCCCCACAACTGGAACAATCTACCGGAGACTCACATTCACCACCAGTCTAAATTATTTAAAAACTAAAGTGGTCTCACATTTTAACCTGGTCTTGGGCAGTAAACCATAGACCCACCACAGATACTACCCAAGGGTACTAGATTGACAACTCAAAACCCGGTAGTACAAACCTGTGAAACACCAGATGACATCCTGCTGGAGAGACATGGTCTTGTCGGCTGGCGCTTAGGAAACAATATCCCTTGAAATGCTGTTTTAATTCATCTTTGATGTACGCATAATACTTACCTTGTACTGCGTAACTGAATAATATTTTTATTTAATGCACTATGAGCGTTGTGCGCTGTGTTTTGTGTTTCTCTCTGTTGTAGTCCTAGGGGGTGTTTGAGCCACCCCCGCTTCCACGGCTGCAGACGCTCTCTTCCAACACATTTTAGGATCATGTAATTCTTTAACCACTTATTTCACTTGGGTTTATTAGTGGTTACTATTGAGTTTGATTGTAGTAGCACACTTTATTTCACATATAATGTATAACCATGTTCACTTAATGTAACTATATGTATTTGTAGCCATGTATTTACATCATAACTCTGTGCCCAGGACATACTAGAAAACGAGAGGTAACTCAATGTATTACTTCCTGGCAAAATATTTGTATAAATAAATTAAATAAATGTCGCTAGCACCAGCCAGAGCCGCTACCAGCATACCCTTCCGAGGTAACTATCTCAGGAAGCAGGGTGTCTCTGGAGCTGAAATGAATTGGGTTCAGCTTCCGAGACCCCCACCCCCCCTCAACCTTATAAGGGAGGGGGAATGTTCTGTTACTTTAAGACGGGGCTACATGAAAGATGTAATGCTGCCACCCCAGCAGATGTTGCTATCCTCCGGTCTCTAAATATATAGGCGTATAAAGTCAGCATCGCACAATCCAGCTCTGCCCATATAGGTCAATTAACACGCGAGGCACAGAAGACACGTTATGTCAAATGTAATCAACACACATTTTCATACCTATGGCAGCAGTTCACTTTTAAAAAGGACTGCAGATGTTAACCGCAGATTTTGGAGCTTGAGATCTTCTCACTATTACATCAACCTGCAAGCCGGGTCGTGACGTCACGACAGTTCATTCGGCGTTCCATTGCTGCAATCACTTTCCCTGTCACTGAGCCACTCCCCTGCACATAACATGTGTCCTGTGCTCCGAGTGCTATGTTACATGGAATCAAACACACTTTCATACCTATGGCAGCAGTTCACTTTTAAAGGGCAGCAGATGTTAATTGCGGTCCGGTCCAGCGGTCCGGTAACTTTATTAACCCTGCGCGTTTCTCTCCGGTTGAGCTCTCTCGGGGGTTCCCCTGCAGCTCAGCCAGCTCCCGGAGAACTCGGACTGGAGCGAACGGGACGAAATTAGCAACTCATCGGAACCGGCCCGGTATAAAACAAACCCGCCGGAGCCGCGCAGCTACTATTAACCCCCTCACCCCCGTCTAAACTTACTGGGGATAACTGCCAAACTTTCCAGGGCCGACAGACTCCAGATTTATCATAGGACAAATACCACACACACATTCATTGTATGGGAATCCGCCCCTCTTGTAGATCAGGTGCAGTTTCTGTGCAAACAGGCGCTTGTTCTTTAAGAATTGCGATGAAACTAACACAGCGCCCACACTGACAGACAAGCAGAGAGACAGACCCCCCCCCCCCTCCCTAAGGAACAGCCAGATAAGGTGGGGGGATACAGGGAGCCGAACAAGTGACTAGGATAAAGCAGGAGCCAGGGCTGCATATTGCACCGATGTACAGTGAGCCGGGGGGCGAGAGGGAGAGAAGCAGCACCGTCACTTCCCAACCCCACCACATATACAGATACAGATGCCCCGGATCCTCACCTGTTGCTGTATCTCTGCGGTTGGGACACAAATGAAGAAAAGCTACCCCTCACAGCCCTCAGAATTCAACAAGGGAGGTGCTGGGGGGCGCGGCCATGACGTGAGGGGGCACGGCCTTGACGTGAGGGGGCACGGCCTTGACGTGTGGGGCGGTGCCATGACGTCAGGCACAAAGCATAGCTGATTGGCTGAAAGCGCCGCACAGTCAGTCGGGTGAAGGAGAAGAAGCCCGGAGGAAGGGCGCGTTCCGGGCTGGTCGCGCAGCCGCCTCCCGGAAGGAGCTAGGAGGATGGGGAGGATCGCCCTTAACGTGTCAGGCTCTCGGGGTGACGGTGGAGGCGGAGAGAGAACGCGCGGTTTGCGCGTAGCGAGGCTCTACGGTCGGGAAGAAATGGGCGGGGCCTGGTACTTCAATGGCTGCGGTTGTCCAGCGTCATCTCTGGGCGGGGCCTTGTGTCAGATGGCCGGGGTCTCCGCTTTGAACTGGTTGATACAAGAATGGCCGTCGTCCTGCAGCTGACAGGTAAGTGGAGTCCCTCCATAGTTTAAGGCTGGTATCTTCCTGTCCTCTACACCAGGGGTGAGCAAACTTTTTATGCCGAGCCCCCCTTTTCATCCGTGAAATTTCTCCCCCTCCGCCTGATGTCATCAAAATCCCATGAAAAAAAACCCTTTATTAAACTGTATACAATGTAAATACAAATATGTCTAAATACTTAGTGCAGAATAAATGAGTTCTTCATTATTAGGTGATACCTTTTTTTTGGACTAACAATTTATGTTATAGGACAAGCTTTCGAGAGTTTTCCTCTCTTCCTCAGGTCAGCAATACTGGTATACAAAGGTTTCTATGACTTAGACAGGGATTAGAAAAGGGAAGGGAAAAAAAAAAGAATGTAGCACAGAGAGATGTATTTGAGGTGGGGAAGGCACTGGAAGGGTGTTAAAACAGAGATAAGGAAGGTGAGAATTGGGAATGGGGGCCTATACATCCACAGCAGCACAGAGGGGGAAAAGTATGCTTCTGCCATCCTATACCTTCCCCCATCAGTGACTATACACCTATACATATCCCTGCTGGGTAGGGATTATGATTTATAGTATGGATGGAGATTTAGAACACTTATTGGTGTTTAAACACTTGCTATAATATCAAACCAATATATAACCATGTATCACAATTGAGCATCTAAGGCCGCACCTATAGTGCCCGCGACAGCGACGCCTGACTTCACCTGTCGCAGCTAGCGAAAATTGTATTTTGCTTTGCGGCGACGTTGCGGGTGACCAAGTCATTGATTGGTTCAGACTCTGTCACATGTGTCGACAGCCTCAGAAAAATCACATTTGTCCGGCTTAAAGAATTTGCGTCGCTCCGTCGTGCTTACTATAAGTGCACGTGACAATGCATTTGATGTCGGGCGATGTCGCGCCGCCGGCACTATAAGCGCAGCCTAAGAGTAATCCCTTATGGTGTATGTATAGGTAATACTGTAAACAGGGAGAAAAAGAACCCCTATGTTGGGAGCACTCAGCGGCTAATGATACTGATGTGAGAATATATAATGTAATCTTTTAAAGAACACAATCTGTTATAGTGATGTATAGTGAATTTAAGGATAAAAACAACTTTATTGGGAGAAATCCTCAAATAAAATGAATGTCCTAAATAAATGATATATCCTAAATAAGCGGCGAATTAAAATGCAATGAAGGTGGGGTGAGCCAATGGAACAATGAGTCTAATACAGTTCTAGGTTATCTGGATACCCTCCAATGTAATAGGTAAGTGTATACCAAATATTTAGAGGAAATAGAATGCAGTTGTAACATAACCATATATAATGTCACACATAAGTCCAGTGCTCTGCATTAACTATAAGGCTCAGTGCTGCTCTTCACAAACAGCTGGCTCAAGGTGTGAAAAGTACATTCTTATCAACACAATCTATATAATCAATGACTGTGAACAACTCTTAGGAACCAGTGCTGCGAGTCTAACAAAAAGGCAGCATGATTATCTGCCCAGATGTTTTAGCAGACAAAAAATATCAAAGGGATAAAAAAGATTTTAAAGATTGTAACATTTATAAATATCATTTGAAAAGAACTAAGTCCACTACTACCACACATGAAACTTTAGAGACCTCAACAGAGTATGAGACTTCTGACATTGAAGAGCACCCCAAACAAAATAAACATCACATGCAAACAAGACAACAGGAATCTAACCCTTTTTTAGAGGCAACAGGGTCCTATACCCCATACAGGGGAAGGGGAGACAAGGAGGGGACAAAAGAGGTCAAGGAAGAAACAGGGGGGAATGGCAAACCAGGAGGTACAAGAGCAGGAGACGGTACTAGACACACAGACATGACTGCTATCACTAGTGTATCTGACGAAAGTCAAATTATCAATCTCTCAGACTTCGAATTACAACCCAAACACACCAGTGTTCTACTAAAGGGATTATCATTTTCTCCTACTGGCCAGTTCGATATATTCGAATGGGTCAAGGACCTGAATCTTTTCGCAAGAAAATTGCTTTTACATAAAATGTTTAAGCGAAGAGATGACAAGATCTCTGAAGATTTAGACCTTGAACCCGTGGACCTATTAAGTAGACAAAACCTTGATACCCTTATGGAACTTATGGCGAGATCAGATACACCACTAGGTGAGGGCCCTTTTACAACACTGAGACCAAAATCTAAATTCATGCCCTCCCTTGATCTAAGCTCTAGCGTTGCAGTATTTGTAAACTTGGTTACAAAGGATCTTGAAATCCTTAATAAATCTTCATGTAACCACATTGACAATTTGAGCAATGATGAAAGACTCGCATTAAATGAGCTTAAAGAGAATAAAACAATAACCATCAAACCCTTGGACAAAGGGGGGAATGTGGTTATTCTCAATAGCAATGACTATCTGATTGAAAACGAACGATTGTTATCAGATAGGACCTGCTACACAGTGCTCAAAACTGATCCCACTGCCAATTTCAACTTAGAACTTACTGAGATACTTACCAATGCCTGGGTAGATAAAGTAATCACAGAAAAGGAAAAAGACTTTATCTTGGTCAAACACCCCAAAATTGCCACTCTATATAGCTTACCCAAGATACACAAGGGTAAGGTACCACCGCCAGGACGACCAATCGTCTCTGGCATAGGGAGTTTGACAGAAAATGCCAGTGACTATGTTGACTGTATTTTACGACCCTTTGTTATAGCCCTTCCCTCATATTTCAGGGACACAAAGGATATACTCTGTAAGATAGAGGACATCAATGTCACCACAGATACTATCTTGGTGTCTCTGGATGTGGAAGGGCTATACACTAGTATACCACACAAAACAGGGTTGTTAGCTGTATCCTATTTCCTTAGTACCCGAGGCACAAACTTAGGGTGTCACAATGAGTTTGTTTTAAAGCTACTCCAATTTGTACTAACCAGAAATTATTTTTGGTTCAATGACAAGCTCTACCACCAGACCCAGGGTACAGCAATGGGGACAAAATGTGCCCCATCATATGCTAATCTGTACCTGGGCTGGTGGGAAGCGGAAGTAGTTTTTACCGACACTCTAGAACACTATACCAATCATATCCAACTATGGTATAGGTTCATAGATGATATCATTATACTTTGGAATGGTACACAAAAACTACTTCTGGAATTTATTACTATTCTCAATACGAACGCTAACAACTTCAAACTCACCTGTGATATCGGTCCAACGGAGATTACCTTCTTGGATCTGAAAATATCTATAAAGGAAAATGGTTATCTGTCATCTACTACATTCAGAAAGAAAACAGCTACAAACAGCATACTACGAGCCAATAGTCATCATCCCCGAAAATTAATTACCAACATCCCAGTGGGACAGTTCCTTCGCATTCGGAGGAACTGCACCTCATCCTCCGAATTTGAAATACAAGCAAACCTCATGAAGGATAGATTCTACACACGGGGCTACAGTAAGAACAGTGTTAAAAGGGCTTACAAGAGGGCAAAAAACACCCCTAGAGAAAGTTTACTCAAGGATACCCCTAAAGACTTACCAACTAATTGTATAAGGTTTATTGGTACTTACAACACCAAATGGCACTTAGCCAAAAGGATTTTCCAGACACACTGGCACATCCTACAGTCTGATCCCGATCTCAGTGACATACTTAAATCATACCCTGAACTTACATCTAGAAGGGCTAAAAACCTTTGAGACCATTTTGTCAAGAGTCACTTTGTAAAGGACAAAACAATCAGCACATGGTTACCAAGTAAACCAATAGGATGTTTCAGCTGTCATAATTGTAAGGCCTGCAAATTTATCAAAAGCTCCAAAACCTCCCAAAATTGGAATGATACTAGGAGGTTTGATATTAGGCGCTACATAAGTTGTAGATCCGCGGGTGTTGTATACCTGATAACCTGTATCTGCCGCAAAAAGTACGTAGGCAAGACCAGACGTCCTTTTAGAATACGGGTTCTAGAACATCTAGGCAACATCCGAAATCATCAGGACACACCACTAGCTAGACACGTCCTGGAGAACCATCAAGGGGACAGCACAGTTCTGTCCTTTACAGGCATAGACCAATTTTCCTTGGACCAAAGGAAAGGAGATTGGGATCAGGTATTGCTCCGAAAGGAATCAAGGTGGATTTATACACTTGGGACACTTTCCCCTCAAGGGTTAAATGAGGGGTTTGTGTTTTATCCCTTTTATTTAAACACCTTGATTCATAAACTACATACAGGCATACCCCGCATTAACGTACGCAATGGGACCGGAGCATGTATGTAAAGCGAAAATGTACTTAAAGTGAAGCACTACCGTTTCCCCACTTATCGATGCATGTACTGTACTGCAATCGTCATACACGTGCATAACTGATGTAAATAACGCATGTGTAATAGGCTCTATAGTCTCCCCGCTTGCACACAGCTTCGGTGCAGGTAAGGAGACGGTATTGCTGTTCAGGACGTGCTGACAGGCGCATGCGTGAGCTGCCGTTTGCCTATTGGGCGAATGTACTTAAAGTGAGTGTCCTTAAACCGGGGTATGCCTGTATACCTTGATCAGTTAATATAGCCTGTAGTGACAGATTGTGCAAGTCCTTTTAAATGACCACTAGGGGTCCCCAGTGAACAAGTCTTCCATTCACCTTATACCCAATTGAGTATACCTATGTTACGTTACGTGTAACCTACACTGCTCTTGGCCAATCAGCTAGCCCCGTTTTCCCTTTAAATGGCAGGGATAGGGGAGTGCTTAAACCAGCCTAAGAAGAAGCTTGACAGCGAAACGTACGTTGGCAACTTAAGGACGTAGTGACGTCATTGGTGACGTGTGCCTAAACTTCCGGGTTCGTCACTTCCGGTTACTCACTGTCTCTAAACATTGAGAAGTTATCCGGCTCCCAGACTCTTACGGTCTGTATGTTATGCGCCTCAGGAGGGTAGAGTTTAGGCTATCTGTAGTTTTATGGCTAAGGTTTAGTGCAGCAGACATGCCCAATTTGTTTTATGTTCTCTAATGCCTTTTGCCTTAGTATTGCTCACACTTATATGGTATAATGACGCATTAGATATATCACTATCCACATAATCAGTTTGCTGTAGATACACTGTGTGGGCACTGGACACCAGTACCACTGCTTTCTCTACATTTCCATCACCATAAATGTATGGTTTTTAGAGTGTTTATACATGTGATATCCTGTGGTAATTTTGATCTCAGGAGTCTGACGTCTACCGTATTGTGAGGGTACTTAACACCGGGCACAAGTCGTTGTCTGCTAAAACATCTGGGCAGATAATCATGCTGCCTTTTTGTTAGACTCGCAGCACTGGTTCCTAAGAGTTGTTCACAGTCTTTGACTATATAGATTGTGTTGATAAGAATATACTTTTCACACCTTGAGCCAGCTGTTTGTGAAGAGCAGCACTGAGCCTTATAGTTAATGCAGAGCACTGGACTTATGTGTGACATTATATATGGTTATGTTACAACTGCATTCTATTTCCTCTAAATATTTGGTATACACTTACCTATTACATTGGAGGGTATCCAGATAACCTAGAACTGTATTAGACTCATTGTTCCATTGGCTCACCCCACCTTCATTGCATTTTAATTCGCCGCTTATTTAGGATATATCATTTATTTAGGACATCCATTTTATTTGAGGATTTCTCCCAATAAAGTTGTTTTTATCCTTAAATTCACTATACATCACTATAACAGATTGTGTTCTTTAAAAGATTACATTATATACTCTCACATCAGTATCATTAGCCGCTGAGTGCTCCCAACATAGGGGTTCTTTTTCTCCCTGTTTACTGTTGCCTATTTCCCCTGGTCGCAGCACCTGAGTCACGGGCAGTAGCGAGGTCTCCTCCCATCCCAATCCCCATTCCCCTTACCTTGTCCCTGGTTTGTATAGGTAATACTGGCAACAATTGTGTGTGAGAGAGAGAGAGAGTTTAATTTTATTATTACAATCAATGTTAAATATACTTTATGTCCACATTTTAAAAGATAACCATTTACTGGCAGCATGAAGCAACATAATAAGCAGAGAGAAAATAACAAAAAAGTATAAAAAGCGCTGAATGGGATGTTGCTTAGAACATGGTCACTGAGGCAAAATAAAAAGCAAAAAATAAAAAACGAAAAATAATAAGCAGAGAAGAGGAAATATTTTATTTTACAAATGTAAGGTTCATACGTTTACCACTGGTAGCCACACTATTCAAATACTAAGTGCAATTATATTGCAACAAACAAATAACAATGGTACAAATCAGTAAAGTAATTGAAACCTGTGTTTTGAATCTTGCAATTAATGGAAGTATTTATTGGGGTAATGAGAGATGCAGACCCATCCCTGGCGAAGCCGCATTACGTGGGGAAACGCGTAGGAGGAGGAGCTAAGCACAGACCGCCGTGAAGCTCCCACAAGCCACTCCGTGAGCTGCAGTATCGGCTGGAAAGACAGACGAGGATACTGGGCGCCCGGCCTGCTGATGTCACAGCAGGAAGAAATTGGGGAAACAACACGTTATTGTATTTTATTGTCTTTGGCCACCTATGGCGATACATAAAGTTTATAAACGCTTCATTGCCCCCTTTACATCCTTTTTTCTTTCCATTTGAGGTTATCTCTAAACTAGAGGCGTGGTATCCTCTCCTTGTGGGGCAGCATTACTTCACACACAAGATTATCTCACACTACAGGAGGACTGAAATCACTAATCCTGCCCACCTGTCAGCACTCTAAGGGCTGCTGTATAGTGCGCGCTGGTGCACGTGGCGCGTCCGTGTCGTTTAGATATTGTGGGCGGCTATGGGGCGTGATTATGAAGTCACAGCGTTGGGGCGCGCTCTGATTAGCCTGCGGCTCGGCAGCAGTAGCGCGAAAATATACTTTATTTTATTTTCTCCTGTCTGCCGCGCCACCGCTCACGGCCGTGCGCGCGCGTCCCACCTATACAAACGGATGTCAAACACGGCCAACTATGATTGACGCGCGCGTACGTCGGAGGAATCGCGAGCACTATAGAACAAGCCTAACTTAACTGGTTACTCAAAGGACTGACGGGTGATTTGTCTATATGTGCTTAGCTTCCAGTCTGCATCTCTTAGGGATAAGAGCTACCAGTGGTTATCATTTAATACTTTTTATTATTTATACATCCTTTGTTTTGTGTTTTTATGAATATTGGCTTCCAGAATTTTATTCCTAATAATATATCTTTTAATGTGTTTTGAGTTTTGTGACTTCATAATAATAGAGGTCATAACTGGTCTGTAATTCACACCCCTAGACAATATTGGGAACTTCATATACTTATATGGAGTAGCCTGTGGCTATACCTAGCGCACCCCAATTGCACTTAGGTGCGTGTACAATCGTACACATTTTTTCTCTTTACCAAAATATTTGAGAGAGTCTTTAAAACATACATTATTGTCTTTGTAAAATCCTTGCCAGTATTTGGTCATGCTACATCACCATATTTTGCATACATTAAATCACATCAGGGGCTATGGATCAAAATCAAAAAGTGGAGCTAAAATGGTACAATTGCACCAAGGAGACACACACACACACACACACACACACACGTGTGTTACTCATACACATAATATACATATATTCTGGGTAATAGTGTGTGACGTCGAGCGGCAGCAGCAGTGCGAAAAGACTCTTCAGAGTCTTTCCTCCGGTCTGCTGGCTCAACGCTCACTGGCGCGTGCGGCCAAACTATATAAAGTCAGGCTTTGGCTGTGTTAATTATAAGTGGCGCACTATATTACGGGCCTTAAACTATACCAGGAACAGACGAGGACCTGGAGCTAGAATAGAACAAAACAAAAACAAAAAAGTGGGAAGATAGGATTCCTGCTTTTAATAAGCAAGACACTGTGTGTCTTATGTGTTTTCTTGTATAGAGCTGACAGTGTACACAGCGCTGTACATAGACTTTTTGCAGGCACACGTCCCTGTCTCATAGAGCTTACATTCTATTTGTTGGTGTCTGAGGCCCAGGGAGATAAAGTGACTTGCCCAAAGTTACAAAGGGCCGACACTGGGATCCAAACCAGGCCCCCCTGCTTCAGACTGTCGTTATCAGTCTGTCTTTACTCATTGAGCCACTCCACTTCAGGAAAATGGGGTAATACTGTAGTGGAACCTCTCAGGACCACATCATGTTCTGTAATTTGGCCAAACAGACCCTGCAGAATTATCTGTAGATGAGCCTTACTGTTTTACTGTAAGCGGTATAGTGGGGATGAGCTAATTGAGTATTCGTCCTATCTGAAGATGCTACTTGCTGGCTTTAGAAGTTCTCAGCGCAGGTTTCTGCCTAATCTTCTTCAGATTTACCATTACTTGTGACACACAATGTCCTCCTGCTACAGTACGTGGAGTGAGGTACCAGGGTTTGAACTGCAATTGCAACATTGCCGTCTGCATACTATACTGACCTAACAGATTAAACTGGGGGGGGGGGGGGGGAAACGTCTGTTCCTTTTATTTTGATAGAATGGTGTACAATCTCACCATTACATTCGCACAGAAGACTGACACGAGCGAAGGATACCTTTTTTTTTAAGTCAGTATAAATATAATATTTATCAAAAGTTCACATTGTCTTAAAGTTTTTCGGGGGCCGAGTCAAAATAGCAAGTTTATTGATGCTAAGAGACGAAGGAATGTTGTCGTCTTGTTACTCCCAAAAGGGCACAAGACTGAAAGAGTTACAGGCTGCTCGATGCTGAAGAGTGATATGGTCTATGGGACAAGAACTCCTTTCTCCTAATTGTTTTCCTGACTGTTTGTATCCCACATTATATTTCCCAGTATTGTATGTAATATCTCATGAAAGAGCTGTATACAGAGTAGGTGCTAAAGACATGAAAATCTATGTATTTTCTAAAAACATAACTTTTTTTCTCTCTCTCATTTTTCAGTGTTGTTCTGTTTACTGATTACAGTCCGGCCTAAAATGCTTTATGCTCTGGAGGGTGAATCGGTCAAGATTCCTTTTTTAGGCGAGGATAAAAGCTGTGCGAATATCATGGGGCGTGTGTTGGACTCCTCTTCAGAAGAGGTCGGTGCTTTTGACTGCTCTGTTGGAAAGTCGCAATGCTCTGGTAACGGTGCTTATAAGAATCGTGTGTCCTTCATATCTGAGAACCGCTCGGTGGAAATCCATGCCCTAAAAACTACAGACAGCGGAGTATATAAGGTGAAATGTGCACACAGTGACAAAGAGGAAGCAGCGACACTCGTGGTTCTCGGTAAGTCTTAGATTTTGCTTCTCATGTCCTCCTCCCCATCCCCTCTAATTAGTTTGAGAAATAATTCAGTTAAGAAAGCAGTTTACGTTGGTCACTTTATTTATTTTTCTGATAAAGAGATCTGTTATTAAATTTCTGATGCTGTTTTTACTCTTAATACTGTAATCTTCTGAATGGAGTTATGGGTTTGAATAGCTCTCCCGGAGCCCAGTGAGTTAAACTCTCAGGTTTCTGGGGCAGAGGCTGCTTTAATGTATCATGTAGACATTGTCTCCTATCTCATATCTAGAAAGATTTGTTTTGGACTACTTACATCAGTACAAAGGATAATAACTGCTCCTAGAACGCCTCCTATTGCTTCTTATAACCTCTGTATAACGCCTCCTATAACTCCATGTAGACACGAGCACTGAATTACCCTTAATGTGGTTCTCCCAAGGTCTGGTACACGGATGTCTCACCCTGTGATATGTCTTTCAGAGCGTCTCCCTACCCCTCGCATTACGTACTACTCCACTGTATCTGGCACAGACATCGCTTTCGTCTGCAATGTGCCTGTCGTGAACGGGTGTAATTATACATGGTACAAGGACAAGCAGCCCATTCTAGAAGACGAACACTATGGCTACCACAACAATAACGCTATACTGATTATTAGAAACGCCACTGTAATGCACAGCGGAGAATACTCCTGTGAAGTCAACAACCCGCTCAGTATGAATCACACCAAAACCAGCCTTACAGTAAAAGGTACTATGTTATATAATGGTGCTGTGTATCCACACACGGTGACTGCATTTACCCTCTTATGGTATATATGAAAATGGGCTTGTTTTGTATTTTTTCACTTTGCAGTGGCGGGGTTTCTGTGGCTGTGCACTTGTGGCTTTTTTCGCATGTTTTTCTGTTTAGGTTTTATTGTGCGCTCCCACTTTGAGAGAGTTCCATGAAAGCACTCAGTAATATGCCATCTTCTCTAACCCCCCCCTCCCCCTTTAATTCTCTTGTTCCTATGTGGGTCACCCTTTAACTCGTTAAACACGTCACTTTGGTCTGATCTGGGACCGACCCTTTAGCCTCAGTCGTTTTACACCCTGTCCTCTAAGTGATATTCATGTTTTCTAGATCTCGGGTAACCTTTCATTTTGAACGTGTGGATATTTGGGTGAAATTCTTTGACTCTAATTTCATATATTTTCATCCAAATGCTTCCCAAGGATGCGCAGTCCTGCAGGTGAGGTGTAAAATCCTGCGCATTGTGACACAAACATCGACACACTGCTCCTCTGCACAATCTTTACATCGTTCCTGTTCTACATACAGCCCGGTACCAGGGACAGATTTAGTATATGAGCACCCACAGTTTCACTTTATGCTTTGACATACATGAGTTCCTCAGACTATATATCGCTGTGGACTATAGATGGCAACAATATGTTATATAAGTTGTACTACAGACTTATCTATTCTGTGGTGAACCTTAGCCGGCTCAAATAAAAAGGGGCACTCACCCATGTAACAACATCTGTGTCATGTGGGGTTTATGAACTGGACTTAGCATTGCTAATTGGAATGTTCTGATTTATTAATGATGTACAATCCTGTGTATAGAGCTCCAGAGATACAAACAGTTGCTATAAAAAGAGTCGGACTGATTTTATTTTCCCCTCTTATTCAGCACCAGAATCACCTCACAAGAGACACCACTTCTTACTGATTCCTGCAATCTTTCTCTGGCCAGTATGTGCATTGATTGTGAGTAATTTCTGCTTATTCGTTCTCACGGCTGTGTGTTCTGTATAACAAGAATTCCTGTGTAGTATTCAGAGCACACCGCTGTGTACTCGGCACATGTAACGGTGACCTCTAGCCTGAAGAGCTTGCACTCTAATTATTGTTTTTATTTTTAATGGACAATGAGATAGCAAGATGAAGCCTTTTATGATTATTAGTTTTATAAAACATTTCCTCTGAAGGGTTAAGTGTTTTATGATGAGTTCAATATCATTTTGACTGTATTTCTGAAACAGTAGGACAAACAAACAAAGAACGTGCTTAAATAGGCAATAAGAACGTGTACTTTTGCTACATTTCTATTTCACACACATCTTTGTTTATTTTACAGGTGTATTTTTATAAAAGGTTGCAACAGATCTGCCTCCTCTCAGTAAGTATTATTACATTTGGTAACGCTGTAGCAGCATGAATCCAATAAAATATGTAATCTGAAATGTATCAGCGCTTGTTATCCCATTAGACAGGGGTCACACAGGTAAACTTCCCATGAGTGTCTGCTGGTCTTCCACAGGTCCCCGAACCATCTTCCTGCAGATAAACTCCCGGGATCTGTCTGTGCTGGGCCTACTTTTCAAACCCCAATACACAACATTGCAGCTCTTGATATACAGAAGGTAGTTACATTGTAGCTGTAGGCAGAGGGCAGCAATCTGTGTTAGATACAAGTGATTCTCAATGTCTTGTATAGCACATACAGAGTGAACCCGGCTCCTATGTGCTTTGCTGATACGTTTAATCCTTTCACTGCCAGACCAGTAACACATCGCGCTGCGTGGGGGTGTGTCACCCTCCCCGGCGGTGGGGTTAATGCACCCTGATCCGTGGTGTTGGTGTTATATTGCCCTGACCGGCAGTGCTGTCTCCCTGCGTGTTGCTCTGCAATGCGTTGCTGGCCTCTCTGGCAGTGAAAGGGTTAGGGGAGGGAAAAGTTGCAAAAAGCGTTACCTTTCCTGTTTCATTTCCAGCAGAGAGAATTGGATTACCAGCCACCACAAAATGATCCGTAAGGAACCTGATTGGCAACTGCCGCAGTAATGGCGTCTCTTTCTGCCGCAGTCGCCTTGTCCCAGGATTCCTGGCTGCCTCCTTCATTCGTGGAACAATGGTAGATGATGGGCAGCACTGGCAGAAGAATCCAGCTCCAAACTTGACCGGAACAGCAGGAAGAAAGCGCACACTCCAAATTTGCAATAAAGGTCTGGTTTATTGCAGGCTAGGCAAACAGTAACAGGACAACACGAACGCACCTACGCGTTTCGTGCACAGGGCACTTTCTCAAGGTGACAAGATAGTACAAATGCTGCCTATTTATACTTACCTGAATTGTCCATCGCGCTATCGGGTGTGACGTCATCAACCAGCGGTGACGCAACGTACACAGCCATAGGCTGAGCAAGTCAGGTGGTATACCAGTTCTAACTTTTGTTCTAAAACAAACTTTATTTAAAACACACATGAACAGCACACAAATAGTATGTAAATACACGATTTTAAAACGAAGTTGATCTTGCTTAAGCAGCAATTTGCCTGAGTTAAGCAACCACAGAATGGAAAAAATAACCTTCCAGTATGAAATAATCAATATTTAGTATACACTTATGATTACTCATTAGATGTTAGTAATAACCAATAAGTCTTATTACATTAAATGCTTATATAGCATAAATTCAGAGAAAAGTAAATACCTTGTTGGTTCAAAGGAGAACACATTATTAATAAAGAGGAAATATGCAGATAGTGGTAAATAGATAATTATATGTCCACTATAAAGATGGTAATTTACTTATAGTTTATATAACAAACATATAGCTAAATGCATGTCCTCAAACATAAAAATGACCCAAAATGATATCATTGAGATGTTGACATACATAGCATTGGGAAAAAGAGCGCACGATCGCCCCGGGCGAGTGGATTTAACCCCCGGCCGAGTAAATATTGGCCCAAGCAGCACACGTTTGGTACTAGGTGGCGAGTAGATATTTTTTTTGTGTGGCGAGTAGATTTTTTGGTGATTTGTCAACCACTGTAATATATATATATATCTTAAGAAGTAAAAGAAAAATCAATGATTTTATTATTTATAATAGAAAAAGAATAATTCCTTCAAATATTGAATAAATTATCATTAATTATGTAATTTAAACAAAATAAATTATTCAAAAAAAACTATAAAAAATGACTTGTATCCCAATCAATGTTCATGCCAAGCGGTTCTCTAGTTCTAAGTGTATAAATCTAGTAGGATTCACGTTTATCTAAAAATTTAGTTCTTTCTCCACCTCTTGGTGATAAGGGGATTTGTTCAATACCTTGAAATGTAAAGAGGTTTTCACTACCATAGGGACAATTAGAAAAATGTTTTGGTACCGGATGATTTTGATCTTTATTACGAATTAATCTCAGGTGCTCTAAAATTCTAATTTTTAAGTGTCTAATCGTCCTTCCGACGTATTGACGTCCACAACTGCATTTTAACAAATAAACAATGTAAGTGGAATTACAGTTAATAAAGGTTTGTACATTATAGGTCATTCTTGTGACAGAAGATTTAAACATTTTAATTTGATTCATATGTACACATACTTTACAACTAGTGTATGAGTATGTTCCCTTAGGTAATGTGGGTGTCACCTCGTCTCAGATCTAAATAGACTGGGTGATAGTGTATTGGCCAATGTTTTGGCACGTTTGAATATGACATTAGGGCCTGTAGACACGTATGGTTTTAACACTGGATCTAAAGACAAAATATTCCAATGTTTTTTTTAAGGATGGTTTTAATTGACTGTGCTTGTCTCCTGAAAGGCGTAATAAAGGAAGGACTATCATTGGATATTATTCTTTTAAAAGATTTTTGTCTCAGTAAGGTATTTCTAGCCATAGCTGAGACCTCCTTCAAAGATCTATCTAAATCCTCCTGTTTATAACCTCTCTGTAAAAAACGACTAAAGATCATTGGATTTTAATTTGAATTCATCATCACTAGAACAATTGTGGCGTGCTCTAATAAATTGGCTCTTAGGTATTCCCCTGAACATGGCATGAGGATGACAGCTGCTCGCCCTTAAGAAAGTATTACTGGAAGGGGAATGGCTGCCTGAGAGATTGGCTCCAGAGCCCCTCCACCGTATAAACTATAATTATAGCAACTAAGTGAACAAATCACCCTCAAAACCTAAAATCCTGAAACCCTAAGACCAGCTGGGCACAAGAAGCATCTTTCTAGCCGATTTGGAGAGGGGTTGCCGGCGCTCTGGGAGGCCTCCTGTGAGCCCCGACCCCCGGTAGAAGTCCCCCCCTGATTGGAGAGCTCAAGGTCAGCGGAATCGCCTGGAGGAGTGGGCGGGAGGTAGGAGAGGCGTCGGGGCTAAGCTCCGCGTGTCCCGCGGAGTCTGCTCTCACTGCGGGGCTTGGAATCCCCCCCTGCGCGTGCTGCCACTGAGGTGAGCCCGCGGCGGCCTCCTGCGGCCCCGAGGGGAAGCCGGAGCTGCAGCAGCATCTCCTCATTGCGGTCCCGGTCTCCGCTTGCCACCCCCACCCCCCCGAATAAATAAAAGCAAAAAACAGACCTCCACTAGGTTATCCCGGCAGGAGAGAGTACTCACTGGCTGCAGAGACTGCGGGTCCCGCCACGTGGCATCAGGGGAGGAAGCAGCATCTCCCCGTTGCGGTCCCGGTCTCCGCTTGCCCCCCCCTCCAGAATATAAAAATAAATAAATAAACATACCTCCGGCAGGCTATCCCGGCAGGGGAGAGTATCCCTGGCTGCAGGAGCTGTGAGGCACACCACGTGGCGGCAGGGGAGGAGGCGGCCATCTTAAAGCAACACTCCACTGAGGCACCATCTCCCCTTAAAGGGGTATACAGCTGCTTGTCCCAACCATCGATTTTCAACTGCTGCCTGAGCCTCAGTGTGCCACAACACCCTACCTCCCCAGCAACACAGCGTTGAACCAAATAAATAACTAAATAAATATTCAGCAGCCCCAGAAACACCCCAGAAGCCCCGAAATCCTCTCACATCCCCCCCCTTAAATAAAAGGGAATAAAAACAATAAAGTGGGGACCGTAAGCAGACAGGGAACATATAGAGCATGAGCAGCAAGGGCAAAAAAGCAGCCCAGCAAACAGTCGCGAGCTACTTTACCCCAAATCAGCGAGCCGCGAGGACTCGCAGGACGGCGGCCTGACTCGCACGCGGGAAGACCCAGGTAGAACACAGCAGCCAGAAATGGCAAACATTGACATTAATAAAGACTACCTAGAGAACCTCTTCACGAGAATGAGGAAAGAAATCCAGGATGACCTGACTAAAGCGGTCAACACCTTAAGGAGTGATATGAATCTCCTGGCTGCTAAGACGGACACTCTGAACCATAGGGTGGAAACCTTGGAGCAGGCCCAATCCTCCGCAGAGGACGAAATAAACCGGTTACACTGGGAAATAAGGGAATTAAAGGAAAGTGCCGAAGATCAAGAAAATCGGGACCGGAGGCAGAACCTGAGAATAAGGTATGTCCCGGAGTCCGTGGAGACGGACCAGCTCCGCACTTACCTGACAGACCTATTTATCCACCTAGTCCCGGACTTATCCCCTGATAAACTGGAGATGGATAGGGCCCACAGAGCCCCGGGGCTAAAATCTACTGACCCCAAGAGGACCAGAGATGTCCTGATTAAATTCCACTACTACTCTACGAAGGAGAAATTATTAGCAGCCAGTAGAGACAAGGGAGCCTTACAATTCCGCAACACACGGCCTCTGATAACATGCAGAATTGGAGGACAGCTCAGTTTAACCACTTCTGTGCCAAAATGTGTATTATTAATCACATTACCTAACCAGGATACCCAAAAAATGTGAGATATTAGTTATGGAAAAAACAGTAATTTAAATAAAAAAATAAAAAACAACCCGATGTTGAAGTTTCAGTGGGAAGGGGGTTACAATGCAAAGTAACCCTTTCATGCAACAAGCTGTGGGGTGGAGTCTGCTGGATACGTTTCTAGCCCCAGTAATGAAAGGAGCACCGATCTGTTGCAATAGCTTTGTGGTCAGCAGCATGACACACGTGCCAGTGAGATCTGAAGCACATATACAAATAACAAAACACCAGCCACACATCCCACTTCACATTAAAAGTTCCCTGTACCGCTATGTTGCAAAAGCCTTTGGTAGGATAGAGAAGAAAAAACAAACTTCCATGCCATTTTAATTATGCAACATGTTTTGGGTTATGTAAAAATACATAACTCTGATTAGAGATCCCATCAACATCCCAACTTTGCATTAAGCTCCCACAAAACCACCACATGTTGCAAAAGCCTTTGCCAGTGGTAGAACCCCTCTAGCATTAAATGGGTTGAATACAACGTCCCTTTTTGTTTATGTGTGTGGTTAAAACACTTACTTTATGTTTGCAATTCCATTCAACTTCTCTTTGCCTCCCCGCTCTGTGGCACTGGCCAGGGTGATAGCACACTGCCCTCCCGCCGGAAGTCGCTGCACACATTGCTTGCGCTCTCCGAACTCTGTGGCAGCTGCTGCAGAAGCACGAACATACACACACACACACACACACACACACACACACACACACACACACACACACACACACACACACACACACACACACACACACACACACACACACACACACACACACACACACACACAGTTGCATGAGAGGACATCAGTACTTACCTCTGTGCAGAGAAGGAAGGGCAGGCTTGACTGCTCACAGAGCATGACAGCACGCCAACACGTGTCTGCCCAATCAGGAAGGGGGATTTTTTTTTTTTGGCGCGAGCAGGGAAATTTAAAAAAACAGACACGTGTGCTGCTTGGGCCAATATTTACTCGCCCGGTGGTTAAATCCACACGCCCTGGGCGTGTAAATGTATAGGATTGTCGAACACTGTATATATATATATATACACACACACACACCGCGGGAAAGGATTGGGGAGGGAAGGAAAGAATGAGAAAAAAACCTGCTCAGTTAAATAATAAAACAAGCAGCACAGACCCCAAGATAAGAGTCAGAAGACCCCCATAGCAATGCACTCTATGCTCAAATTAATTCCTTCCAGGCCCTATTAGCCCTTACATAGTTATCCTAATATATTTCCCACGTAGCTACAGAGACTGAAATACAAAACAATACATTTTTATTACATCAAATAGTATTGCACCAAAAAAATAAAACCCATAAAAATCCCTGTAACAGGGTAATGAGGACTCTGAATAGTAACGGATACATCCTAAATAATCCTGAATAGGTCATCTCTAATCAGAAATCCTCTACCAAATGCAGATATATATTTCAATCCATATTGTATGTCCTATGAATCAAGATCCCCTGTATACCTAAAGTATCTAGCTGTATCCCAATAGTAACTGGATAGATGGAGTTGCATAAGTAAACCACTCCAGTCAGATACACATGGTTACACAGTTGCTAAAATGTGTTATATGCAGACACTCACTGCCCACCGGAATAAAGCACAAGGAACACCAATATACTGATCCTAGTGCTTGCCTGACGGGCCCTGTGGGGTGAACAGTATATACTATAACCCTATATAATTATCCTATCTCAATGAGGATATATGTATAATGGATATAGCCCCTAAATAGAGGGAATGGATGTCTGTATATACAGATAAATATGTGGAGAGTATGTGAGATCTCTTACCCACGCTGTAACCTAATAATCACTGTCAGTGTGGCATCATCATATATGTAGCAGTGCATCAATGAGTATATAGATGTATATTACACACAGGTCTCCTCATATAATACAATAAGAAAAATAATCTTGCAAACATAATGATGTTTTCTTACGAGACACAAAGCCAAGTTCTATCAGCCACTCACCACATACCCACTATGCGGTGTAAATGCAGGCAAAAGGGTAAGTAATGATATATATAAGTCTCCTCATACATAGTGCAGTGGGGTAATAGAGATCACAAAACTTCACATATAATCTCCAGAGATAAACCCTATAATCAATTAAATATTTACAATTAATTTATTATATATTTCCTTATTCTAGCAATTAACTAATGATCATCCCATCCTCAATACTCATTACTCCCATACAATATTATAAAATTATCTTATAATAGTAATACATAGTGGACAGACAGAGCCCCTGTAGATAGCACTCTGTTTCTGTATGAATTGGTGATTTATTTAAAATAACACTGACTCAGAGAGATTCAAAGAGTCAGCGTGTCTCAGCCCGTGCACAGTAAGGCCTCGGTCCCGCTGCGCTCGTTGGCGCGGGCGGCGGGTCGCGAGTTCCTCACCAGCAGGGGAATCCTCGCGAGCCGGTCCCGGTCCCCCCTGGCTGCACAGAGCACTACACGCTGTAGCGCGTCAGCCGCTGGAGACACCAGAGAATGGTGTTTCCTAGCTTTGACGCGTGACGTGTGTGGCTGTGAGCCAATGGGGAGGGGAGGCTTCGGGAGGAGGAGAGGCTTCGGGGAGCGGGGAGGAGTGTGGAGTGAAAGCAGGTGAGTGCCTTTCTCTGTGTGTGTGTCTGAGTGCGTGCCTGTCTGTGTGTGTATGTGTCTGAGTGCGTGAGTGCCTGTCTGTGTGTGTGTGTGCCCGAGTGCCTGCCTCTGTCTGTGTGTGTGTGTGTGTGTATGAGTGCGTGAGTGCCTGCCTGTGTGTGCGCGCGTGTGTGTGTGTATGAGTGCGTGAGTGCCTGCCTGTGTGTGTGTGTGTGCGCGTGTATGAATGAGTGCCTGCGTGTGTGTGTTTAAACTTACCTTCCAGCTCCAGCCCGAGTCCGTGGAGGGAGGGGGGGGAGAGTAGCGGGTCCCTCCGCTCAAGCCACGCCCCCCTCCATGTCAAACCGCCCACCTCCCGCCCACCTCCCGATCAAACCTCCCACCTCCCGCCCACCTCCCGCTCCGGCTCCCGCTCCCTACAGACCGCAGATCGCGGTCTGTGTATCTCAGCGCACCGCCTGTCAGCAGCGCAGGTGCGCTGACTCTGGGAGCGGGGCCTTAGCCTAATGGATTGCTGAAAGATCCTACGATCTTAGCAGTCACACATCAGTAAAGGCACAGAGAATATCTGGCAGTAAATCACAGTACAAATGCAGGAAGCCTGAATGCTAATCCCCAAACACAGCATTTAGCTTATAGGGGCATACACATTGAGCAAAACGGCAACCAATCCAGCAATTAACCTCTGGAGTGCCAGACCATTACCACATATGAAGAGCACTACACCAACTAGGGAAAGGTCTTTCATAATAGACCGATATTAATACCCTAAAAGGAGCAGTACTCAGCTGTTAATTAGGTATATGTATATACAGAATTTACAGCAGTGCCACTAACTTACCAGTATTGCAAAACTAATACTAGTGTCTATTCTAGCCCTGTTATTACACACTTGGGATGTACACGTGTTAAGTATCACACACTTGTATTTAAATACCACCACCCACACATGCTGGTGTTAAAAACTCATAATAGGTGCACATAGACCTAGATCTGTATACACAAGTCTATAATGTACTAATAGCTGCAGCACCAAAGCAGCTAAGTACAGGTCCAATCAACTAGTGCACCTACTAGTATTTCAATACTGGGGCACTACATCTGTGGTCCACACAGCCGCTACTTTCATTACAAGAACTCTAGCCCATTCTCTCCATATGAGGAACACTAGGGCCAGTGAATTACCCTAACACTGGGCATTAATACACCATTGTATACTCCTCTGGATACACCTATCCATAGAGTTAGCCACACTTGGCATCATTTAATCATTGTTTTAAACCCCAATATTTTAACGATATTGTCAATGAATAAAGTTATTTTAAATAAATCACCAATTCATACAGAAACAGAGTGCTATCTACAGGGGCTCTGTCTGTCCACTATGTATTAAGTTATACGCCCTTTGCAGCACCAGTTTCATTGTTCTATAGTAAAGCTGAAGCGGGGGTAAACATACGTATAAACCTTATAATAGTAATACAATGTTTACAATATATATATAAAAAATTACATATAAAATGATAAAGCTAAAAAATGAGGTTAACATAAAAATGACACTAAATCAATTTCCTCATTCAAACCTCTTGGTGATAGTGTACCTAATTCGTGTATCCAAAAGGTTTCTCTGTGATGCAATTTTAAAAATCTATTTAAAAATCTATCACCCCCCTTTACTCCCATCTCGACTTGTTCTATGCCTATTATCCGTAGTCCACATGGGTCAATATTCTGCTTTAAATGAAAGTGCCGGACACTCCATGTGTGAGAACAGCTGTGAGAATGTTGCCCCTGTGTTCTAAAAACTCTTTGTTTTAGGGCACGTTTCGTTCTTCCTGCGTATTTTAGCCCACACACACACAGGTTAAAACATAAACTACGAATTTTGTATTACAAATAATAAAACTTTTGATTGGATATATTTTATTATTAAAACTGGATGTAAAAAACCTCTGCTTATCCAAGGTGTAATTACATATCAAGCATCAGCCACCACACTTATAGAAACCCTTTACATGTGAATTACTGGTGTTTTCATCTGTACCTGTATTATTCTGACTCCTAAGTAATGTGGGAGCCAATGCATTTTAAACATATTTGCTCTCCTATATACCACCTTGGGGCGTTCTGTAATGATGTTTTTGGGAATTGGATCACAGTGTAAAATCCCCCAGTGTTTCGACACTATCTTATTGATCCGATTGGAGGCCCCATTAAATTCCATAATGAATAACACTTCTTTATTCTTATTTTCATTGTTTCGCTTATTTCCCCTTAACGTTCAATATTGTTTCTCTATCCAGTGCTAAAACTCTATTATATGCTTGGTCTATGTTTGCTACTGTATGTCCTTTAGATAAAAATGTATTTCTTAGAGAAACTGACTTTTAAAATCTTGCAGTCTCGAACAATTTCTCCTCAGACGTTGAAATTGACCGAAGGGTTATTTTTAATCCACTGTTGATGGTGATTGATTGAGACTTCTAAATATTTGTTACAATCTGCATCTTTGTAGAATGTCCTAGTTTGTATTCTCATATCTTCAGCTACAAAGAGAACTAAATCTAAAAATGCAATACTTAGTGCATTAACACTATACCTACATTTAAGATTAAAAGGGTTGCTGTTAATGTATCCCTTAGAAAGAATGAGTTCTTCCATGTTCCCTTTCCAGATTATTAAAATATAATCTATAAAACGACAAATTTTAAATTTTTAAAAAAAGGATTATTATCCCAGATAAAAAATTGCTCCCAGTAACCCATCCTAATATTTGCAAAACTGGGAGCAAAGTCTTACCCATTGCCGTCCCTTTGTTTTGCAAGTAAAATTCTCCCTCAAATTTAAAATAATTGTGGGTTAAAATAAATTGCACACAAGTAATAATAAATTCTCTCTGTTCAACAGAAACTGTGGCATCTTTTTTAAGATAAAATTCAAGGGCTTCAATCACATACTTATGTCCAATACTAGTGTATAGTGATTCAACATCACGTAACACCCGTAAGTAATCTTGATGCCATATTACACCCTTAATTAGGTGCAAAACATGGGACATATCTTTAATTTGGGAGGGTAAATTAGTTACATACTGCTGTAAAAAACGACCTAAATATCTGGATAAATTTGCTGTAAGGGAACTGATCCCCGAAACCATCGGTCTCCCTCGGGGATCCGTGTTGCATTGATGTATTTTGGGTATAAAAATGGGGTATTCTTGGAAACGCAATTGTTAAAAATGTAAGCTCCATTCCGGTGTAAATCTCAGGAGATCCGTCACATACAGTACAGGCTGTCTGCAGGAGAGTGGGCGGGGCTATGAGTTCTGCTGGGAAAGTGGAAGGGCTAGGGGTTATCTTACAGGGTGGGCGGTACAATATGTAACTCTGCCGGGGAGAGTGGGCGGGGCTAGGAGGTATCTTACAGTGTGGGCGGTACAATATGTAAATCTGCCGGGGAAAGTGGGCGGGGTTAGGAGTTCATACAGTGTGGGCGGTACAATATGTAACTCTGCCGGGGAGAGTGGGCGGGGTGAGGAGGTATTGCAGGCAGTGCAGGGGCTGCTGTGCCACATGCTGCACGGGTCTCTACGCGCTCGGTCACATCGCTCTCTCCCCCGACTATGTGTGTCCGTCTCATCATGTGCAGCTCCGGGCTCATCATCTTCCTCGGTAATATACAGGGGGGGGGAAGGGGGAGGTTATTGTGTTGCTGTGTGTGTGTGTGTGTGTGTGTGTGTGTGTGTGTGTTTCTCTCTCCCCTCCCACCTCCCATGTATTTATCTCCCCTGTGTCTCACATCATCTTTTCCTCACTCACTCCCCCTCTCTCCTCTCACTCGCCCCCCTTTCCATAAATTACCCCACTCAATCCCCCCACAAAATACATACCAAAAAAAAACCACACCCCTAAATACATGTAACCCCACCCTGCAATACATTTTTAAAAAATTGGACCGCAAGGGTAAAATCATCATCGCCATCCTCCTCATGTACCCACCCCCCCCCCCGCATCTCCCATCTCCCCCCCTTGCATCTCTCATCGCCCCCCTCTTGCATCTCCTATCTCCCCCCCCTTGCATCTTCCATCTCCCCCCCTTGCATCTTCCATCTCCCCCCCTTGCATCTCCCTTCTCCCCCCCTTGCATCTCCCTTCTCCCCCCCCTTGCATCTCCCTTCTCCCCCCCCTTGCATCTCCCTTCTCCCCCCCCTCTGCATCTCCCTTCTCCCCCCCCTTGCATCTCCCTTCTCCCCCCCCCTTGCATCTCCCTTCTCCCCCCCCCTTGCATCTCCCTTCTCCCCCCCCCCTTGCATCTCCCTTCTCCCCCCCCCCTTGCATCTCCCTTCTCCCCCCCCCTTGCATCTCCCTTCACCCCCCCCTTGCATCTCCCTTCTCCCCCCCCCTTGCATCTCTCCCTTCACCCCCCCCTTGCATCTCCCTTCACCCCCCCCTTGCATCTCCCTTCTCCCCCCCCTTGCATCTCCCTTCTCCCCCCCCCTTGCATCTCCCTTCTCCCCCCCCCTTGCATCTCCCTTCTCCCCCCCCCTTGCATCTCCCTTCTCCCCCCCCTTGCATCTCCCTTCTCCCCCACCCCTTGCATCTCCCTTCTCACCCCCCCCTTGCATCTCCCTTCTCACCCCCCCCTTGCATCTCCCTTCTCCCCCACCCCTTGCATCTCCCTTCTCCCCCCCCCTTGCATCTCCCTTCTCCCCCCCCCTTGCATCTCCCTTCTCACCCCCCCCTTGCATCTCCCTTCTCTCACCCCCCCCTTGCATCTCCCTTCTCACCCCCCCCTTGCATCTCCCTTCTCACCCCCCCCTTGCATCTCCCTTCTCCCCCCCCCTTGCATCTCCCTTCTCCCCCCCCCTCTTGCATCTCCCTTCTCCCCCCCCCCTTGCATCTCCCTTCTCCCCCCCCCCTTGCATCTCCCTTCTCCCCCCCCCCTTGCATCTCCCATCTCCCCCCCCTTGCATCTCCCATCTCCCCCCCCCTTGCATCTCCCTTCTCCCCCCCCTTGCATCTCCCTTCTCCCCCCCCTTGCATCTCCCTTCTCCCCCCCCCTTGCATCTCCCTTCTCCCCCCCCCCTTGCATCTCCCTTCTCCCCCCCCCTTGCATCTCCCTTCTCCCCCCCCCTTGCATCTCCCTTCTCTCCCCCCCCTTGCATCTCCTCTCATGCTCTCCTCTCCCCCCCTTGCATCTACCATCTCCCCCCCATTGCATCTACCATCTCCCCCCCCATTGCATCTACCATCTCCCCCCCATTGCATCTACCATCTCCCCCCCCCCTTGCATCTACCATCTCCCCCCCCCCTTGCATCTACCATCTCCCCCCCCCCTTGCATCTACCATCTCCCCCCCCCCTTGCATCTACCATCTCCCCCCCCCTTGCATCTACCATCTCCCCCCCCCTTGCATCTACCTTCTCCCCCCCCTTGCATCTACCATCTCCCCCCCCCTTGCATCTACCATCTCCCCCCCTTGCATCTACCATCTCCCCCCCCCCCTTGCATCTACCATCTCCCCCCCCCCCTTGCATCTACCATCTCCCCCCCCCTTGCATCTACCATCTCCCCCCCCCCCCCTTGCATA
>NW_027457082.1:140831-185931 GCF_040206685.1 Ascaphus truei | reverse complement strand
TAGAGAGAGAGGGACAGAGAGAGAGAGGGACAGAGAGAGAGAGAGGGGACAGAGAGAGGTACGAGAGAGAGAGAGAGAGAGAGAGAGAGAGAGAGAGAGAGAGAGAGATGAGAGAGAGAGAGAGAGAGAGAGAGAGAGAGAGAGAGAGAGAGAGGGGGGGGGGGAGAGAGATAGGGACAGAGAGAGAGAGGAACAGAGAGAGAGAGAGGGACAGAGAGAGAGAAAGAGGGACAGAGAGAGGGACAGAGAGAGAGAGGGAAAGAGAGAGATAGGGGGACTGAGAGAGAGGGACAGAGAGAGAGGGACAGTGAGAGAGAGGGACGTGAGAGAGAGGGACAGTGAGAGAGAGAGACAGAGAGAGAAAGAGAGGAACAGAGAGAGAGGGATAGAGAAGAGACAGAGAGAGAGAGGAGAGAGAGTGTAGAGAGTGAGAAATAGAGAGTAGAGAGAGAGAGGGCGTGAGGGGGAGAGAGAGAGACACACAGAATGAGGCGCCTAGAGTGAAGAATAGTCTTGTAAGCCGGTTCAGGAGTACAGAAGGTAGAGTGGTCGTTTACAGTATACTTTCCTGGTCTGGATTGGAAAATAGTGGATCGTGGGGTACTTTGCCAAGGTCAGGATTGGAGAGTTCCGGATGGTCGCACGTAAGCCGGGTCAGAGAGTAGAGATGCGGAGTCCAATGAACGTAGCAGGGTCAGGCAGCAGCAGGAACAAGGGCAGAATGCAGCAAGGCTCGGCGTCACACAAGGTTATGCTCAGCAATGAGAGACTGAGCGAGGCAGCTATATAAAAGCCTCCAACGGTGAGCCCGGGCGGAACAAGGAGGAGGAAGCGGATAAGCTGCTGGGTCGGGCAGGTGCGCCCCATGGGCAGCCAGATTAGACCTGGGGGGGAACGTCAGAGCGAGGACAAAGATTGGAGGCGGAACCCGCGGACAGAAAGATTGATCGCGCGCCGTCCGCCGCAGCGGGACCGCCGTGGCATCGCGCATCTTGAGTGCCTGAAGGAGTGGGATGTAGAGGTAAGTTCCGGCCATCAGGATGGCGAATCCTCACAGTAAGTAACAATATGAGAGTTATATCTCACACTTATCCTGCCCCTGTAACAGACCTGTGATCTCACACTTATCCTGCCCCTGTAACAGACCTGTGATCTCACACTTATCCTGCCCCTGTAACAGACCTGTGATCTCACACTTATCCTGCCCCTGTAATAGACCTGTGATCTCACACTTATCCTGCCCCTGTAACAGACCTGTGATCTCACACTTATCCTGCCCCTGTAACAGACCTGTGATCTCACACTTATCCTGCCCCTGTAACAGACCTGTGATCTCACACTTATCCTGCCCCTGTAACAGACCTGTGATCTCACACTTATCCTGCCCCTGTAACAGACCTGTGATCTCACACTTATCCTGCCCCTGTAACAGACCTGTGATCTCACACTTATCCTGCCCCTGTAACAGACCTGTGATCTCACACTTATCCTGCCCCTGTAATAGACCTGTGATCTCACACTTATCCTGCCCCTGTAACAGACCTGTGATCTCACACTTATCCTGCCCCTGTAACAGACCTGTGATCTCACACTTATCCTGCCCCTGTAACAGACCTGTGATCTCACACTTATCCTGCCCCTGTAACAGACCTGTGATCTCACACTTATCCTGCCCCTGTAACAGACCTGTGATCTCACACTTATCCTGCCCCTGTAACAGACCTAACTGTGATCTCACACTTATCCTGCCCCTGTAACCAGACCTGTGACCTCACACTTATCCTGCCCCTGTAACAGACCTGTGATCTCACACTTATCCTGCCCCTGTAACAGACCTGTGATCTCACACTTATCCCTGCCCCTGTAACAGACCTGTGATCTCACACTTATCCTGCCCCTGTAACAGACCTGTGATCTCACACTTATCCTGCCCCTGTAACAGACCTGTGATCTCACACTTATCCTGCCCCTGTAACAGACCTGTGATCTCACACTTATCCTGCCCCTGTAACAGACCTGTGATCTCACACTTATCCTGCCCCTGTAACAGACCTGTGATCTCACACTTATCCTGCCCCTGTAACAGACCTGTGATCTCACACTTATCCTGCCCCTGTAATAGACCTGTGATCTCACACTTATCCTGCCCCTGTAACAGACCTGTGATCTCACACTTATCCTGCCCCTGTAACAGACCTGTGATCTCACACTTATCCTGCCCCTGTAACAGACCTGTGATCTCACACTTATCCTGCCCCTGTAACAGACCTGTGATCTCACACTTATCCTGCCCCTGTAACAGACCTGTGATCTCACACTTATCCTGCCCCTGTAACAGACCTGTGACCTCACACTTATCCTGCCCCTGTAACAGACCTGTGATCTCACACTTATCCTGCCCCTGTAATAGACCTGTGATCTCACACTTATCCTGCCCCTGTAACAGACCTGTGACCTCACACTTATCCTGCCCCTGTAACAGATCTGTGATCTCACACTTATCCTGCCCCTGTACCAGACCTACCTGTGATCTCACACTTATCCTGCCCCTGTAACAGACCTGTGATCTCACACTTATCTTGCCCCTGTAACACACCTGTGACCTCACACTTATCCTGCCCCTGTAACAGACCTAACTGTGATCTCACACTTATCCTGCCCCTGTAACACACCTGTGACCTCACACTTATCCTGCCCCTGTAACACACCTGTGACCTCACACTTATCCTGCCCCTGTAACAGACCTAACTGTGATCTCACACTTATCCTGCCCCTGTAACAGACCTAACTGTGATCTCACACTTATCCTGCCCCTGTAACAGACCTGTGACCTCACACTTATCCTGCCCCTGTAACAGACCTGTGATCTCACACTTATCCTGCCCCTGTAACAGACCTGTGATCTCACACTTATCCTGCCCCTGTAACAGACCTGTGATCTCACACTTATCCTGCCCCTGTAACAGACCTGTGATCTCACACTTATCCTGCCCCTGTAACAGACCTGTGACCTCACACTTATCCTACCCCTGTAACAGATCTGTGATCTCACACTTATCCTGCCCCTGTACCAGACCTACCTGTGATCTCACACTTATCCTGCCCCTGTAACAGACCTGTGATCTCACACTTATCCTGCCCCTGTAACACACCTGTGACCTCACACTTATCCTGCCCCTGTAACAGACCTAACTGTGATCTCACACTTATCCTGCCCCTGTAACACACCTGTGACCTCACACTTATCCTGCCCCTGTAACACACCTGTGACCTCACACTTATCCTGCCCCTGTAACAGACCTAACTGTGATCTCCTGATCACACTTATCCTGCCCCTGTAACAGACCTAACTGTGATCTCACACTTATCCTGCCCCTGTAACAGACCTAACTGTGATCTCACACTTATCCTGCCCCTGTAACACACTTAACTGTGATCTCACACTTAGACAGACAGGACACACACAGACAGACAGGACACAGACACACACACAGACAGGAAACACACACACACACACTGACAAGCAGTGCAGCTCACTACATCCGCCCCCGGTACAAGGCCCCGCCACCAGCATCCTGTGACCTCCAACCAATCCCCTGATTCTACTCTAAAGCCCCCGCCCCCGGCATTCTACCATTGAAAAAAATACTCACCGGCTACCGCATCTTCCTTACACCCCCGCGCTCAGTCGCCAACTCGCACACGGACCAGGGGCAAAAAACGGGACATTTCTTGGACGGACCAGCAATCGGGACAGCCCAGAAAAAAACAGGGCTGTCCCGGCAAAACCGGGACATCTGGTCACCCTAACCAAGCGCCGGTACAGGGTCAGCGCACCCGCTCTGGTGTTAATTCTCTTTGACTTGAATAGGAGTTAATGGCTCGGGTGCGCTGACCCTGTACCGGTGCTTGATGAATCTGCGCATGTGTCATTGAGGCTATGTCCTTAAACTGTGCTAGTTCCGATCAGGACACTGTGGCAAGGACAAAATTGGAAGTTTCTGTGTGAGTGACCCGATCGGCACTATTGCAGTATAATGAATAACCCTCATTGGGTGCATATGTCTGTGCATGTATTTATGTATATACACATATAATGACAGCCTAACTCACTGGAATTACAGTAAGAAAGTATATATAAATATGATCCCACGTCACAGACATTTCATATCACACTAGCGCCTCCGCCCACAGCCCGGGCCTCCACCAGGGGGCGACAGCTGGGACTCCAGTCCTGGTGCAGAGGGGGCCTGCTGGAGGCTGTCTTTAGAGCTGCCTGTCTGAAGAGGGAGGCTCCCCTGACAGGCACCTCTCTGGGCAGCTCTGCAGGCCCCCTTAATCCTCCAGGGGAGCAGGTAGGCAGTGGGCTCCTTTCCTCCCTCCCTCTCTCTTTCTCCCCTCCACTCTCCTCCCCACCAATTTCCCCTCTCCCCTTACATCTCTTTCCCCTCGCTCTCCCTCCTTCCCTCTCTCCACCCACCCTTCTCTCTCCCCCTCCTCTCCTCTCTCTCTCCCCCCCATTAGAGGATAAGGAGGAGGTGCTGCACGATAGACATTTTGTTGTTTAAATGATAACAAATAGAAAGAATATGACATTATAATAGTAATAATCCCAGAAGGACAGGACATTACCTGGCCATGAATGGACGTAATTAACATATATACGCACAACGCAATGTACAGCAGCCAGAGAATCGCTTTATTTGGGGAAATTACAAGGTGGAAATGTTGCTGTAAACGGATAAAACCGAGTCTGCAAACGTCACAGCACCTGGGGGATTCTGGGTAACCGCGGTTGCCGGCGCATGTTATCTGTTTGGTAAATCCTAATATACCGCAGCTTCACAAAATAGTGCCAGCGTTCATGAGGAAGAACAGGGGTATAGGGGCTTTTAGAAGGGCCATTATAGGGGATGTGAGCTGCTTATAGCTCATTGGGGTATAACCAGCCCCTAATAAAATCCCTGCATACCCTGTATTGTGTGTTCTGGGGAATTTGCTGTTATGTTTTAAGAGTTTTAGGGACTAATTAACCCTTTGAGTGCCACAGCCGCTACGGCACAGTGTGGTCATGTGATCACGGCAGCCATTTTGGAGGAAACAGATGAAGAGGGATTCTCAGTTTCCTCACTGGTTAGAGCGCGTCGGGCGCTCCATGGGAACACAGGACGCGGTCTAACCCGGAAAAACAACACGCACACACGTAGTCACTGTGTCCTGGGGCACGCATAGGGTTAAATCCGCTCCGAAGCGGTGTCCGAAAACTCCCATTCACGTGAGCGGAGCAATTGGAATTATCCCCTTAATGAGGCGGATGGGGAGATGGAGGGGAGCGGGGAAGGGGGGCCCATTATGCACAGAGGAAACGGTCTCAGAATTCCTGGCGCTGACGCACGGTGTCTTGTTTCTTTACATTGATGATGTCATTTAAAAGGTGCAAACCCCACGTAGTTATCCAAAGATAATCTCTGTAAAGAACTTTAACACTTTACCAAATGCAACCGGGCTAAAAGCAAAAAATATGTCTTCCTATTGTTTGTTTGTTTGGAAATGACAAAATGTGCATTTGTTGATGGCCTTTAAATGGGTGGGATTGTCAATTGTTTCCTCTGCACTGAGCCCTCCCCCCCAATCAGAGGGCCAATCATAATAAGGGACGGAGAGAGGGGGCTATTCCTGTGCAAACTCCTGTAGAACACAGTGACATCCCTCCCAAATCCCAGCTCCCCATGATGTGTGTGTATCAGTGTGTTACTAAATATGTGCAGTGGTTAAAGAGCATCAGATGCTGCATTAGGGCCCGGGGGTTGACATTGGAGGCTAACCCGGAGATAACATCTGTTACATTTATCTTCTTTATATATGTTTATTTCTCTTACCTTCAGCGGCGTCTTCCGGCTCCTCCCGGCATCGCCCCGGCATCCTCCCGGCATCGCTCCGGCATCTCCCCCTGCAAATCCCATCAACATGGCTGTGTGACATCAAATGGGACCGCGTTGCCACCCGGAGATTTACCAGGTAAACCTATAGCCCGGAGATAAGTGGCCGACACCCGTAGTCTCCGGATCAAACCCGGAGTGGTGGCAAACCCTGATTAGGCCCCCGCAGGCAGAGGGCAGCATTAGCCCCATTACTGCCCGAGGGGCCATGTACACAGGGCTGCCCATGTTATTATTATATCGCTCTGCGGGCCCCTGTGGCAGTGATTGGGTTACATTTGGGCTTATCTGACCCCCATATATATATATATATATATGTATATATACATACATACATACGTGTGTGTGTGTGTGTGTGTGTGTGTGTCTCTGTCTGTCTATATATATATATATATATCTGTAACACAAAAGGAGAGAAAGAAGGGTCAAAAAGGTGCACTCAAACAATATATAATGAAAAAGTAGAAAAAATGGACTTTATTGGCAATGAGTATTAAAAAACACATAAGACAGATAAATAACTGTGTGATGCAAAGGTTGAAAATTAGACACCAAAAAGGCACAAAAGTCTGGTAAGAACCAATTCAAGGGAGTTAAGATATAACATAACAAAACCAGGGGAAAGGAAATTCCCCCAGTGATGTGACAAAGATCGGCCGATCTGTAGCAAATAACTCAAAAAAATATATAGATGGTAAGAAATCCTTAATAAACATTGGGGGATTATACTAAATGATTCTATCATTGGATATAAACTACCACCTAAGATACCAATTGTATTTCAAAAAGCAAGAAGTATCCTATCTATGATAGCACCTCGCAGGTTATGAACAGAAAACAAGGGGAGTTTAATGAATGGACGTTCCTCAAATAGTAATTTCTCCTGTGGGAGAACACGGTGCCTTACGTGTAAACATCGTAAGAAAGTGGATACGGTTACCTCCCACTCCAATGGAGTGTCATATCCAGTAGTAGGACATACAGACTGTTTGTCTACACATTGTAACGGATCGGGGGACTTGCTCTTCCCAGCGTGTCCCCGTCACCTTGCATCCTCCACCGGCTAACCTCTCCTTACCTCCTCAATCTCTGCCTCATCCCCTCGCGGCGCGGTCTGCACGCTCCGGCTCACGCTCTGCGCGCACGCGCGGTCCCCTCACTGTGCGCGCGCGTTCCCGGTCCCTGGTCTCCCATCGGCGTGCATCCGTCACCCCAGCCCCTTCTCTACCTGATTCCTCCGCTTCTCCATCCTCTCTGACTCCTCTGCCGAACACCTCCTCCGCGATGCTTCCCCCACGCTCTGGTGCTCGTGCGATGCACGCGCGTAACAGTGTTACAGAGGGCGTGCGCACCCGCTCTCCAGACACTGGCTCCACCCCCATAGGTTGCAGGCTATTTCCCTTGATTACTTCCCTGTCTCCTCCCCTGCTCTCACTGACCTATCCCTGCGAGCTCCCAGACAAACTCCTGCTCCACCCCTTCCTGCTGTTTGTCCTCCTTCCTTTATAACCCCACTCTGTCCTCTCTTTCATTGCTCTGCATAGCTTTCCTGTAGCTCCTGTGTGTGCAATGTCTATGCCCAGCTCCCTTTTCTGTTTCAGCCCTGGTTCCTGTCCCAGCCCGTTTGGATTCCTTTGGTTTGAACTTGAACTCTGCTTTGGATTTGACTACGCTGCCTTCTCCTGCCCTTGAACTCTGGCTTACGGAAATCACTACGCTGCTCTCTCCAATCCTTGAACTCTGGCACTTGGACATTACCCTCCGACCTCTGGCACCCCGGACTCAGCAAGTATACCTTAACCCTTTCTCACCAGGCCCGGCAACGCTAATTACCACACTCTGGGCACGCCCTCACTGCTGTGGGTGCGTGTGATACCCTTACCCACCTCAGTACTGGGGACTGGCCAGGTCTGCGGGCATACAGGCGTTACACACATATAGTATATCTGCTCACCAGTCCAGGCGGTCCCCAAGTATGTTGAGCGGACAGTGCGTATATGAAGTACGCGCTTCCTAGTATTTCAAGACATTATTCCCAAATACATAATAAGGATCCAGGGTCTTTATCTCTGATCGGCTTTGAATTCCGTCTTATCTATTAAGTGGTGTGATAGGTTCAAAAGATTGAGCCTTAGGGAAACATATTAGATTTATGTCATGGGAACATTAACATTTTTTCCCCTCATTCATCAAAGCCAAATTTTTGTCATCTTTTGAGAGTCTCGTAGAACGAGACTTAATTCTTTTACATAAGGGTTTCACTTTTGATTCTCGCAGACATACTCACTTTGTGTCAGGAATCGGCGTTCTCCTCGCTTCTCACACAAAGCACTCCCTCTCCGCAAGGAGTCCCTGGACACACTAAACAATCCTGCCTTACCGGTCTCCACGGCTCCTCGCCCCTGCCGCCGTCGCGGGATCACTCCCCTCGGCGATTCCTCTGCTCAGCGCCGGTTGCGCCCACGCCCTCCTACACGCACGCCAGCCCCAGACGTTATGTGCATGCATTCTCAGTTTACAGAGCACACGCCTAACAGAGCACTTTTAACCACTGCTGCTGCAGTGAGGCGTCGCCCTCAAGCATCACACAGTTCAAGGCAAATCAATGATTACACTCAGCTGGGCTGTAACACCTCTCTCCTATCAGGGAGGACTCCTTGCAGTCCTCCAGGCCTGCCCCCTTTTCCCATTGGCCTGCCCAGCTTTATTATGCCTGTGCTTCCCATCACTCGTCGCTCGACATAGTTCTGTATGGAAGCATTTGATTTTTCTATCAGTGACTCCTCAGGTATTGACGCGGATTGGACGACTACCCCCTCTGGCTCTCGACTTTGGCTCTACTTGGACTTCGTGACTTCTGGCATCCCTGATCTTGGCAACGGCAATAACTACTCCTTCTCTACTACCGGTACCGGCAAGTATTGTCTTCACTACTATACCTGGCCTGGCAACAATAACACCACACTCCGGACGCGCTCCCTTTGCTGCGGGTGCGTGTATCCCTACGTCCCACCTCAGCACAGGGGACGGGTCTGGTCTGCGGGCAGCACCGGCGTAACATTATGTCGAGCCCACAAGACGCAGACCAGACCGAACTACAGCAGTTTCTCTCTAATCTGCTTCAGCATAACCAGGCCATGGCGGATCAAATTGTGGCACTTACACGCCAGGTCGCAATACTCTCAGACAGAGTACCGACCGCGACCCCGCCAGATGTAAGCCCCCACTCCGCAAGCGCAGTTAGCAGCTCAGATGTAAGGATCCCTCCTCCCAAGCCTTATGCAGGTGAACCGCGAGATTGTAGGGGTTTCTTAAACCAGTGTGAGGTGCAGTTTGAAATGGCCCCCCATCTCTACAATGCTGATCGCAAGAAGGTAGCCTACATTTATATCCTCCTCACTGGCAGCGCCCTGGCTTGGGCTTCCCCGGTTTGGGAGCGACGTTCTGACCTTACCCAAGATTACCCAGCATTTAAAGCCGAGTTTCAACGGGTATTCGATTCCCCCGCTCGTCGGGAGATGGCATCTGTTTCTCTCCTCCAGATCACGCAGGGACGGCGAACGGTGACGCAGTATGCTGTGGAATTCCGGACTCTTGCAGCCGAGACTAACTGGGGACAAGAGGCTCTCGTCTCCGTATTCTGGCAAGGCCTGGCAGATCCCATCAAGGACGAACTCTCTCGCCAATCCAGGCCGGATCAACTGGAGGTCCTGATTGATTTGGCCATCCGAGTGGATCAACGCATCCAGGTACGCCGCTCAGAGCGTCAGCGCGCTCGCTTCCATAACTTTCAAGTTCCGTTCTCCAGTACTCTCAGCAGCACTCCTGCTCCCTCAAGTGCTACCACACCTCTTCGTCCTGCACTGGAGTTGCCAGAGCCAATGCAATTGGGGGTACAACGCATCCACACACCGATACGGCAGTTCCGCCACGCCGGGGGATTGTGTTTCCTCTGCGGATCCATGGAACATCTGGTTCGGGAGTGTCCACTGCGTCCGGGACGGGAACACCCAGTGAGTACAGAGGGGCTCTCTCTGGTTGTAATGTCTCCACGTCCCCTTCTTAAAGGTGAACTCCCTAAGAAACTTACATTTCCAGTCTTCCTTTCAGGCGATAAGTTCAAGACTTCTACCGCCGCTTTCATTGACTCAGGAGCTGGAGGAAACTTTGTGGATCTAGAATTCGCCAGGGTTAACCGCATACCACTAGTGAGAAAGAAGGTTCCCATCGCACTTGTTGGTATCGATTGACGTCCTCTTACCCCGGCCCACATCTCCTTAGAGACGGCTCCCTTGCTTCTGTCTTCACATCTACACAAGGAGACCTTAGTTCTCGATGCCATTCACGCTCCTGGGATACCCATCACCCTTGGTCTTCCTTGGCTACAGCTTAACAATCCTCTCATTGACTGGACTTCATCCACTCCCATTTCCTGGAGGCCGAGGTCAGGCGAGACTCATCAACTGTTGGCCAATACCTCTGTTCCCGAAGTTATTCTACCTTCCGTTTACCATCAATTCTGGGACGTTTTCAATAAGGTACAGTCAGACCTCTTGCCGCCACACAGGACTTACGATTGTCCAATCGATCTAGTTCCTGGTTACTCCCTACCCAAGACCAAGACCTACCCCTTGTCGTTACCAGAATCTCACGCTATGGATGAATATATCCAGGAGAATCTCAAGAAAGGCTTTATTCGTCACTCCAATTCCCCAGCAGGGGCTGGGTTTTTCTTCGTCAAGAAAAAGGATGGGTCGTTGAGGCCTTGCATCGACTACAGGGGTTTAAACCACATCACTATTAAAAATCGTTACCCCCTTCCCCTTATTACCGAACTGTTCGATAAATTACAGGGGGCCAAGATTTTTTCCAAGTTGGATCTACGTGGTGCCTATAACCTGGTGCGCATCAGGAAGGGGGATGAATGGAAGACGGCCTTCAACACGCGTAGTGGACACTACGAATATCTGGTAATGCCTTTCGGCTTATGTAATGCTCCCGCTGTCTTCCAGGATTTCATCAACGACGTCTTTCGTAAGGTACTCAATATTTTTGTTATTGTATACTTGGATGATATCCTGATTTTTTCCAAAGATCTCCAGGACCTTATATGCCACACCTCCTACGTCCTTTCCCTTCTCCGTGAACACCATTTATACGCTAAACTGGAGAAGTGCACCTCTCACACGACCTCTACTCCGTTCCTGGGGTATATCATTTCCGATGAGGGGTTTATGATGGACTCCGGTAAACTTCAAGCGGTCACTGCATGGCCAAGACCCAATTCTCTCAAGGCCATACAACATTTTTTAGGCTTCGCTAATTATTATCGTAAGTTTATACGGAGTTTTTCCACCATTGTGGCACCCCTTACTGCGCTCACCAAAAAAGGAGCTGATGCTTCTGCTTGGTCATCCGAGGCCATCTCCGCCTTCGAGACACTCAAGGAAGCCTTTATATCTGCACCTATTCTCCGTCATCCCGACATTGAACTTCCCTTTGTACTGGAGGTCGACGCTTCTGATTGCGGCGCTGGTGCCGTTCTGTCTCAGAGACCCACGTCCCAAGATAAGTTACATCCCTGTGCATATTTTTCCAAGAAATTCTCGTCTGCCGAGAGGAACTATGACGTTGGTAACAGGGAACTTCTGGCCGTGAAGATGGCTCTTCAAGAGTGGAGACACCTGCTGGAGGGGTCGAAAGAGCCGTTTACTATTCTCACGGACCACAAGAATCTTCTTTACATTGAGAATGCTCGACGCCTTGGTCCACGACAGGCTCGTTGGGCTCTTTTTTTTTCTCGATTCGATTTTCACCTGTCCTATATCCCCGGGACCAAGAACGTAAAGGCAGACGCACTCTCCCGAATACATTCTTCTGAGGAGAGGCCAGAGGAATCGTTGGAGACTATACTTCCACATGAGAGGATTCTCGCCACGTCTACTTTCAAGAATCTTGACAAGATTTTGCACTCCCAGAGACGCATTCCCAAGGACTTGGTCGTTCCCGACAGCAAACTCTTTGTACCATCCAAATTTGTTCCAGAGGTCCTGTCTTGGGGTCACTCCTCTAAATCTGCAGGTCATCCAGGTTTTAAGAAGACTACTGATCTCATTTGTCGGAATTTCTGGTGGCCAAGGATGTCTCAAGATATTCTGGAATTTACCTGCGCATGCCCCACGTGCGCTCAAAGCAAGACTCTCCGTCAAAAGCCTCAGGGTTTTCTGTTGCCCCTTCCAGTTCCCGACCGCCCCTGGTCCCACATTTCTATGGACTTCATCGTGGAGTTGCCCAGGTCCAGAGGAATGAACACTATCATGTTGGTCGTGGACAGGTTCTCGAAGATGTCCCATATCATTTCACTTAAAGGATTACCCACCTCCCCCGCCCTTGCTGATATCTTTACGGAGCAGATTTTCCGGATTCATGGGATTCCTTCGTCCATTGTCTCTGACAGAGGTTCTCAGTTCGTATCCAAATTTTGGAGAGCTTTCACGAAGAGATTGGGCATCTCTTCTTCCTTCTCCTCCGCCTATCATCCTCAGTCCAATGGACAAACGGAGAGAATCAATCAATCCCTGGAGAAGTACCTGAGATGTTTTATATCCGATTTCCAGGATGATTGGGCTCAACTCCTCTCTTGGGCAGAGTATGCTGTCAATTCTGCAAAAAACGAGTCCACCCGGGAGTCTCCCTTCTTTATAAATTATGGGTTCCACCCTCCCTGCCTTCCCATCCCCAACATTCCTTCTGGAGTACCAGCCGTAGATGAACGCATTTCTTCCCTCCAAACCGCATGGTCCAGGATTCAGTCTACCCTTCTCAACTCCTCCCGCAGATCGAAACTACAGGCCGATCGTCGTCGTCGTTCGGCGCCCAGTTACAAACCAGGGGATTTGGTATGGCTCTCCTCTAGGAATATCCACCTCAAGGTACCATCTCCTAAACTGGCACCTAAGTTCCTGGGTCCCTTCCCTATTTGTGAACAAATCAATCCTGTGGCATTCCGGCTCCAACTACCACCCAGTATAAAGATTCCCAATGTCTTTCATGTGTCCCTCTTAAAACCATTTATCTCCAGTCACTTCTTTCCGGATCAGACTCTTAAACCGGATCCCATTAGTGTACAAAATAACGAGGAATACGAAGTTCACTCTCTTTTGGATTCTCGCCTATCCAGGGGTCAGCTTCAGTTCTTGGTGCAGTGGAAGGGCTTTGGCCCTGAAGAGAGATCCTGGGTACCTTCAAAGGACATTCATGCCCCGGCCCTTCTTAAGTCCTTCAGGAAAAAGTTTCCAGAGAAACCGTTCTTGGACCGTCCTGAGGCCGTTCCTGAAGAGGGGGGTACTGTCAGGAATCGGCGTTCTCCTCGCTTCTCACACAAAGCACTCCCTCTCCGCAATGAGTCCCTGGACACACTAAACAATCCTGCCTTACCGGTCTCCACGGCTCCTCGACCCTGCCGCCGTCGCGGGATCACTCCCCTCGGCGATTCCTCTGCTCAGCGCCGGTCGCGCCCACGCCCTCCTACACGCACGCCAGCCCCAGACGTTATGAGCATGCATTCTCAGTTTACAGAGCACACGCCTAACAGAGCACTTTTAACCACTGCTGCTGCAGTGAGGCGTCGCCCTCAAGCATCACACAGTTCAAGGCAAATCAATGATTACACTCAGCTGGGCTGTAACACCTCTCTCCTATCAGGGAGGACTCCTTGCAGTCCTCCAGGCCTGCCCCCTTTTCCCATTGGCCTGCCCAGCTTTATTATGCCTGTGCTTCCCATCACTCGTCGCTCGACATAGTTCTGTATGGAAGCATTTGACTTTTCTATCAGTGACTCCTCAGGTATTGACGCGGATTGGACGACTACCCCCTCTGGCTCTCGACTTTGGCTCTACTTGGACTTCGTGACTTCTGGCATCCCTGATCTTGGCAACGGCAATAACTACTCCTTCTCTACTACCGGTACCGGCAAGTATTGTCTTCACTACTATACCTGGCCTGGCAACAATAACACCACACTCCGGACGCGCTCCCTTTGCTGCGGGTGCGTGTATCCCTACGTCCCACCTCAGCACAGGGGACGGGTCTGGTCTGCGGGCAGCACCGGCGTAACACTTTGGCAATTATCTAACTATGGGTGAACGTCAAGCACTTAACAATCTTAAAGCTAAAACATCGCTTGTTATTAAAAATGCTGATGAGGGGGCAGTTGTAGTGCAGCATAGGGACGACTATCACAGGGAGGCTTTGCACCAGCTCTGTGATACTTGTTCCTATGCTGTACTGCAATCTGACCCTACCCCAAATTCCTTGCTAAACTGAGGGAACTACTCGATGAGGGTTCTATGCTGGGTGTTCTTAATGATAATGATATGACATTTTTGTATAACTCCACTCCTACCACGGCCGTGTTTCACCATCTCCCAAAGATTCACAAATCGCTGATCTCCCCCCCTGGGAGACCTATTATATCCAGCATTGATTCTTTGGGAGATGGTGTCTCGTGGTACGTGGATCGTTTTTTGCAGCCGATGGTACAGTTATTGCCTTCTTATATCTTAGATAGTGGAGATCTCCTCAAACAAATTGACGGTATCACATGGAAAAAGAACTGTCTATGGGTGACCCTGGACGTTACCTCGCTCTATACCATGATATCTCATTCTCAAGGGGTTCATTATCTCCAAACGCGTGGAACGCCATGGGTACGAGCTTTGCTCCCTCATACGCCAATCTCTTTATGGGATGGTGGGAGTCGTTCCACGTGTTTGGAGATATTTTATTTTATCGACGGTTTATTGACGATTTGTTATTCATTTGGGAGGGTGATGTTCCTACACTATTATCTTTTATTAACACACAATGTTAATGACCTAAACCTTCACTTCACGTACACTTATAATTATCACCATATACACTATTTAGATTTTTACTTATATATTGATAACGCACTTAATATTCATACTGATGTCTTTCGTAAACCAAATTCACGAAACACTTTAAAAAGTATACCAAAAGGGCAGTTGATACGCCTTCGGCGCAATTGCTCTACAGATGAGTTGTATAATATTCAGGTAAAAGATTTGTATGATCGGTTCATCAAGCGAGGTTATAACCATGATAATCTCATTAAAACAATACAGGAGGTCTCCTCTATGGATAGAAGGCAATTGCTCTAACGGTCCCCCAAAAAACCTTTATTGGATGATTGTCCTTTGTTCATCACATCCTATAGCAATCAAGGAGAACAGATTAAACAAATTAAAAAAAAACACTGGTCCGTTTTGTCATTGGACCCTGTTCTCAGACCTATAATCTCTACAGGCCCTAGGGTTGTATTCAAAAAAGCTAGGACGGTAGCGAGTACCCTCTCACCCAGTCTTTTTAAAGCACCAACCAATATCCAACCGAAACACCCCAAAGGTTCGTTTAGATCCAATAAATGCAAAATTTGCCCTAAAATGAAACAATGTAATACATTCACCTCCACTGTTAATTGGACAACACATACAACTATGATGTTTATCAATTGTAATTCATCATTTGTTATTTATCTGATCACATGTGGATGTGGATGTCAATATGTGGGACGAACAAACAGGTGTCTCAAAATTAGAATGATGGAACACTTTAGACTTATATCTAATAGAGATCTCAGTCACCCTGTTTCTAAACATTTTTCCAGCTGTATTAAGGGAGGTCCTGATCATTTTTTCCTTTCAGGGAATTGAAATAGTTGCCCCCCCTAGATAGGGTGGCAATAGGACCCTACAGCTGGATCGTCGTGAGGCATTCTGGATCTTCACTTTGAGGACCAGAGTGCCTCACGGAATGAACATAGACTGGGATCTCACTCATTTTTTATGATTATTCACTATATATATTCTTTGTGATAATTTTTCATTCGTTTTTTCATATTCGTATTTTTTATATCTTATCCTTTATATCTTATTATTTTTTATGATTATTCTTTTTCTTTTTGCACTTTTTTTTAGTGCGTTTCCATCATTCTTCTTTTGTACTATTAGATGGATAATATATAATTGGTTCTCTTATGTAGATAATTTGTTATTAAGAGTATATCATCTGTGGTTTGGCAGTCAGACTTTTTACAAATTATTGTCTTGTATTTCATGATTCCTGTAGATCAGGGGTGGGGAACCTTTTTTCTGCCAAGGGCCATTTTGATATTTATAAAATCATACATATATATTTAGCCACTATACCGTGTATAAGTTTCACTTGATGTGCACTGAGCTCTGTCTGTGTTTCATGTTCTATCTCTGGTTTTAAATATATATTGCCATGCTCAGTAGCACTCCTCTGTGACACTTACAGTATATGCTTATATATACAGTATGTTGTGGTTATTTTGGGGGTTCAATATGAGCTCGTAGGTGTCCTGTATGTTTTTGTGACGACTCAGAAGATTCCTTCCTCTCCTTGTCCCTCTCTCCCATCTCCTGTCACCCTTTCTATTCCTTCTCACTCCTCTCCTTCACCTTCTACCTCTCTCCCCTTACCACAGCGCGTTCCCCGCAGGTCCCGCATACCCACGCGCTCCCTTAACCCTTGCCTTGATCCTCCCCGTTCTATCTCCCCCGCGATAGCTCCGTTACCTTCCCCTGTGGTGACATCCGTCCCATTGCCTCCTCTCGTGGTGCCCGCGGCGCGGCATTCCGCGCCTGGTGACGCGTCCGGTGTGTGCGTCCCCTCAGCCCACAGAGGACGTGAGTGCATGCTCCTCCCTGCCCTTGCTGGCCATCGCGCGGGCACAGGCCTCGCGTGCGTTCCCCTCCTCTTGGCTCCGTCCTCCTCCTGCGGTCTTCCCCTGCTCCGTGCGGGCCGCGTCTGTATTACAACCTGTGCGCACACATCCCTAGCTTACAGGGGGCGCGCGCACAGACGCCTCTTATCAGCTTTCCCCTGTCTCCGCCTCCCAAGCTGTACAAGCCATTCCCCTGTCTGCCCCTTCTGTCTCCTCCTCTTCTCTCCCTGACCTATCTCCAGCTTCTCCCACTTCTCTCTCTACTCCTCCCCTCTCTGTCATTGGTGCACCTTCCTTTATAATCCCTGTCTGTCCACCTCTTCCTCGCTCTGCATAGTTCCTGTTTCCCTGTGTGTACCTGACCTATGCTGTGCTCCCTCTGTGCTCCTGTTATTACCTGCTCCTGTGATACTTTGGATTTCCCTGGCTTTGACCCCTGCTGACCCTGGACTACTCTGCTCTCTGGTATCCCTTGAACTCTGCTACACGTACGACTTCGCTGACCTCTGTCTTCCTAGGACCTGGCTTGCCCTCTGACGACTCTACCCTCTGGATCCCTGGACATTGGCTAACGGACACAACTATTCTTACGGACACTCCCCAAGCGTTGCAAATATACTTTAACAACTCTTCCAACAGGCCCAGCAACGCTATACCACACTCCGGGCTTGCTCCCACTGCTGTGGGTGTGTGGTATCATACCGTTCCCACCTCAGTACTGGGGTCTAGCTTGGTCTGCGGGCATACAAGCGTGACAGTTTTACACTATATCTTCATCATATTCATAGTAATGAAATTAAAAACACATCTATTCACAGAATTAAGTAGTCACTATGTGGGATTAGTTTAAGATGTATTTATTAGATAATTTATCACTATGTAACACACTTTAAATCACAAATAAATAGATATCACTTTATTGCAATGTATTCAGTTGTGGTAAGATATTAATGTTATTTGTAACACACATTAGATTAGAAATATTGTCACAATAATTAAGTATTACATTTAATATTTAGAGATCACTATAGTACTAATAGAATTTGTTGGCATGGTAACCTATAACAGGGGGGCACAAACTTTTGAAGCTAGGCCCCCCTGCTGGCCTCCCCTGGTCTCGCGCTCCCTCTCCTACCTACCAGCTGCATCAAATGATGCTACGGGGGCGCGTGACATCACATCACATGACCCCGCGGTGTAATTTGCCGCCACGTTGCCATGGAGACGCGTTTGAATCCCAGTCAGTGTTACTGTTGCAGAGGCCTCACGTGATCCCCGGCATTTAATTTAAATGCCTTGGGGAGGAGCGCGGGACCTCTGCAAACGCCCGCGCCCCCCCAGACAAATCTCCCACCCCCCAGTTTGCGCACCGCTGACCTATAACATTATGTAGCTTTGTAGTTAGGTTTAAATTCTCTGGATTAGTCTAATTGGATTTCATTCATTCCAGGACTCTGACCATAATCATTGGGTTCAAATCAAGGACACTTTCCATTGAAAAATAGACAAAAGTTTGGGGTCACTGAGTACTGAGCACTCATAGTTATCACAATTTAGCCAAATATGAGTGTGTTCAGTTTCTCCGCACACTATCTATCCTTATCAAATGTTGTCTTCCTTTTCAATTTTAATATGTATTTTTCTCATGTATTGTGTTGTATTGCATAACTATGTGTTGATATTACATCATCATTCCTCTATAATTATATATATACACTATATATATATATATATATATATATATATATATATATATATATATATATATATATATATATATATACACATATATATATATCTCATACAAGAATCTATTATTATCTAAATCAGTAACATCTGTGATCTATTATGCCATTACTAATTGGACTGTGGGACTATAAAACCTTTACGAGTGAGTTGTAGCATTATCCCCTGATGAAATCAGCCGTGTGCTGAAGAAACGCGTAGGTACTTTCTTCTCGTTGCTATTGCCGCACTATACGTCCTGACGCCGGAAGGGAAGTTGGTACGCGACAAAGACGAGACACCGGAATTACAGAGTGGAATCACAACTGCACGCCACAGATTGCCGGAGGACCGCACTGCGAGGGGCGCAGCCTACCGAGTTTCCCGGTCAACATCCAACGTGTGGAGCTGCGGAGGGACTTCCGGATTACCACGGAGCCCGAGCTTGTCTCACACAATGCTTTTACCAAACGGACGTTTGTGAGTTTGTTATTTTTATCTTGTCCAGGAAATGAAATTGTTAAACCGAATTTACACATGGAGCGGGCGCTTTCTCTTCTTTTTTTTGTTTAGATATCTATCGAGGAGGTGGTTGTTTCCCTGAAGAGAGCTGCCAGGACTCCAGAGGACACCCGAATTGGATCCTTTAATGATTTAGTTATAACATAGCTATTAGAGCTAGGTTTCTGGACTTTTATTGTGTTTAGGCATAGTGTTTATTATTATTTTATCACAGCTACTTTTTAGTAATTGCACGGTTATTAATTCTGGCCACTAATTCTCACTACCACTATCATCTCTCTCTAGCCACCACCAAATTGCTATATCAGCTATATTAATTATTGGTTATACCAGGGGAATACAAACTTTTGCAGCTGCGCCCCTCTGCCTTCCCTCCGCTGGTGCTCGCTTCCCCCTTTATCTTGATGCAGCGTCACATGACCTGCAGTGTCTTTTGACGAGGGTGACGTCACATGACACCGCGGCTTCATTTGACACCGCGTTGCCATGGACACGAGTGACGCCGGCAGAGTCAAGGTAAGTACAGCGTTGCAGAGGCCTCACGCGATCCCCCGGCATTTAATTTTAATGCCTCGGGGAAGTGCGCAGGGGAAGTGCGCGGGGCCTCTGCAAAAAGTTGGATAAAACGTTATGTGTGTGCAATATATATATATATATAGTATAGTGCACACTATATAACGTTTACTATATATATATTGCACACACATATAACGTTTTATCCAACCTTTTAATTTATTATTTGTAGAGAAAATGAACAATGTCGCCAGAAGCGCTATTTTTCAAAATGTAGCATCTCTACTAATTAGTGTAAATGATACTTCATATAAAGCAGGTTATGGGACACAGTATTACTGTAAATGACCATCATGTCTCTTATCACATCCCAGTATATGGATATCTTCCCTTATCACAAGCTGGTAACATCTGACAGGGCTCAGAGTCTGAGCCCAGAATGTGACATACAGAACATTCTCATTCTAAATTTCAAATAATATTGTGTTTATTTCTGACCTGACTGCCATGGTTACAGCTCAACCACTCTGTGCCTGGGTTCCACTCTATGTCACCACTTTCTCCCACAACCAGCTGACGGTGGATCTACAAGGAGTTCAACGCTCAGTGGCATCAAATCTGTGGCTTGGTTGGCGTATAATTTCTCCATTTTTATTGGATTGTTTTAAATAGATTTTATTTAGTATACTTGATTATATTTATTTGTTCGGATCAAGAGGAGCCGCACAGCTTAAAGCCAGAACATTTCCAAGCGAGATGGAGAATGACTGGGTAAGATCTGATTAAAGGACAACCTTTGGGGAAGGAAAAGGTGACGGGGGAGTGTAAGAGCAAGGTGGTGTGTGAGAATGGGGCAGAGCAAGAGAACGCAAAAATGATGGGGATTTGCTGCACACCAAAAAAACAATAAGTAGTGATACTTTTACCGGTGTTCCTCAGTCCCAGGGAAGACCGGCATTTCGTTCAATGTATACAATATGATTGATGGAAAAGGGCACACGGATTTGAATCAAGAAAGATCATTTATTGTGCCACAGACTGCAACGTTTCGGCTGCTGGCCTTTCTTTACTGGCTTTAGTGGGTTTAGCCACTTTACCTGAGAGAGGCCAGCAGGCCGAAATGTTGTAGCCTATGGCAGTGCAAGAGAAAACAGGTTGGGGGGGGGGGGTTCTTGCAAGGTCGCCGATCCATGGGTGAGGGGCCCTGGGGGAAACTAGTCCTGGGCCCCGGGAAAGCTGTTTGTGGCCCATTCAAGCTGAGTAACATGTAGAAAGGACACATGTATGTTCAGAATGAGTTAGCATGGTATTTTGTGAGGCATCATAGCAGGTAATACTGTGCACTGCAAGCTCAGTCAGTGTGAGGAAGGGTCCGATGGAGGAGTTGGAGGGTTCCAGGATATCTCAAAACTGAGGGGCGCGACATTTTCTTGGGGTGGTGGGGCTCGGCGCTTACAGAGGCCCCACGCTCTTCCCCACAGCCTTTAAATTAAATGCCGGCGATCGCGCACAAGGCCTCTGTAAGTTCCCTTTCCGTGTCTCCGGCGGCTTCTGGAGACTACAACGTGGCGTCACCTGATGTGGCGTTGCCATAGCAACGTGATATCACATGACGCCATTACATCAGAACGCCGGAGACAAAGTAAGGAGGGGGGGGGGGCAGGGGAAAAAGGGTGCGCAACCCTGTCTTAAAGCCTTGTCCTGCATACAGATCGAAGCCGTGCTATGCGGAGAGGAGCCGAGAATCAGACGGAAAAGAAGACTGAAAAGAAGACGGGTGAAGCAGGTGAGGGATGAAATAGCCGTCACTGGGTAACTCTTCCAATTAACAAAACACACAGAGGTAAATGGGAATTTAAATCCTCATAGAGATATATTAGTATTTTATCTGGTAGTGTTAGGACTTGCGAACAGGTGTCTGCCTTGCCGTGGCTCGCAAGCTTACAACGCTTTGGCCAAAGGGTTAAACTAAATGACCCTTTTTCAAGACAATATATAAGTATGTTACTGGGTATTTTTGTCATATTGGATGTAGCATTGGGCTTCTCTGTCCTAACGCTTCCAATTACCTGCAACTTCCTGCAGGGAAATAGCAACGCTTGTTTTTAACGCGTTAAGCGCCGAGGGGGAATTCAACTGCTGAGAGGTTAAGGGAGTTACTAACCCAAACTCAGCGACGTTTCTGTGTCTCTGTGATAACTCCCCCAGGACATGCCTGAAAACCAGAGGTAACTCAGAGCATTTTTTCCTGGTAAAATATTTGATAAATAGAAACGTGACCTCGGAGACTGTGAGACACCCCTCCCCCCTCCCCCCTCCCCCCTCCCTCTTCCCTCTCCCCCCCTCCCCCCCTTCCCCTCCCCCCTTCTCTTCTACACTTGGCGTCCCAAACCCCACCATAACCAATACATAAATAACCACAAACACGAGGTCTGGCGGTGCGAGGCCGCGGCTTTTTATTAAAACAGCAATTAACCTAATAAGTGCCACCCCCTGCCAGAGTGCTCGCTCATTGGGTAAAGGCCAAAGGTACCTCATCCAATGGCCCGTAACTCCCCCCTAACCGGGCCCCGCCCCGGCCGTCTGGCGAGAATTGGCCCCAGGAATGCACGTGTAAATGAGCCGCGCCCACTCGCCGCTCCCAGCCTCCTTTTATTTTATTTCTGTTATTTATTTTCATTGTTTATTTATTCTTTTATTATTTTGAACACGTTCAACCAACATATTTACCAGAATTCACAATAAAGGGCAGGGTGGGCGGGAAGCTCATGGCAGGGCGCAGACTGACCCCGCGCCCCTGCCTCTGTCTAATTCTAACCTCCCTGGCCCTTCCCCCTGCCGTGTCACCCTCACTGCCAGAGGGGGGGGGGGGACGACAGTCCACACTCACAGGTAAGGGGAGCCAAGTCCCCCTGGTCACAGCGCCCGGTCACCGAGGGCTCAAGGCTACTTTTCTGGGTTATTTTGCAGCGAGCTACACTGGGGAATATTTAGGGGTCTCCCCAGACACAGAGAACATTTAAGGGTCTCCCCAGACACAAAGAGAGAACATTTAGGGGTCTCCCAGACATAGAGAACATTTTGAGATCTCCCCAGACACAGAGAGAGAACATTTTGGGGTCTCTCCAGACACAAAGAGAGAACATTTAGGGGTCTCCCAGACACAGAGAACATTTTGAGATCTCCCCAGACACAAAGAGAAAACATTTTGGGGTCTCTCCAGACACAGAGAGAACATTTAGGGGTCTCCCCAGACACAAAGAGAACATTTTGGGGTCTCTCCAGACACAGAGAGAACATTTAGGGGTCTCCCCAGACACAGAGAGAACATTTAGGGCTCTCCCCAGACACAGAGAGAACATTTAGGGCTCTCCCCAGACACAGAGAACCCCACACACTTAGATCCCAAAACCTCAGCCTTTCCCAAACTGCAGGCGGAGGGGACAAGATTCCAGGTGCTTAAATAAAACGTTGTTACCTGGAGTGTGTCTGGCTTTTATTGGAACTTGTCCTGATTCTGTCACCAATACAGGTTATCTATATGATCACTTCTCTGTGTGTATCCGACTGTCTCTTTTCTTATTAACCCTGCGTATGTCTGTCACTTGTTATACTAGATCTGTCACATTCCATGTTCCTTTTGAGTGTATCTTGTGTCTCTTCATGTCTCGCTGTATCTCTGTGTCTGCTAAGACTCTCACTGCTACAGTGCTAGAGTCCTAAAAAAGGTGTGTAGGTAGGTGTGTGTGTATAGGTGAGTGTGTGTGTATAGGTGAGTGTGTGTAGGTAGGTGTGTGTGTAGGTAGGGGTGTGTGATAGAGCAAGAGAGAGCGAGAGAGAGATAGCGGCACAGCGTTTCGGTCCTATATATACACACACACCTATACACACACGTTCCTGCTCCTAAAAACTGCAGGGACGGAGTACCAACAGGTTCCTGCTCCTAAAATACAAATGCACAATCAGTCATATTCACACACACTCCCACTAAAATACACACATATTGATACTCTTGTAGAAGCACAGACACACACTACAATATATATATGTCGGTGGCCCTGGTCACATGGGAAGGGCATTGAAGGAGTCTATCACTCCGAAGCGTTGCTAACATTGCGAAGCAACGTTGGGTTGTGAAGATTGTTACTGTTTGGGTGCTGTGGACAATTGGCTTAACCGTCAAACCCCCCATACAGCACCAGGACATGTATAGGAGGGAGGAATACATGTGCTCACATTACTATCCTCTGTATCACAGGCATGGGCATTGGCGTGGGAGGAGGAGGACAGTGAGGAGGAGGAAGTCGCAAGAATCAAAGCTTTCCGGGTAAATGGGAATGGCGGATCTGTGAATCTGCCGCACACACGGTGTTATTAGCTGTTGTACAGGACACTATTTATGGAAAAGTCTGCAACACGTTACAGTGTAATAATACAGAACTGCTGGAGATGTTTTAATGAAGGTTAGTGGGTCCCTGTTTCCTCGGCTCTCATGGGATGGGAGCGTTCCCCAAATCTGAGGTTTGTGCCCCTATTACATGGGGGGGGGGGGGTGAGGGGGAAGAAATACATAGAAACAAAAATAAAGAGAGACGGAGATAAATAAAAGAGATAAGATTAAAGGGGGAGAGAGGGACTGACAGGAGATAGAAAGGAAAGGCAGAGAGTAGGGAGACTTCTCATCCAAGGTGATGAAACAGCTGTGACACATGGACACCTTCTCTGAGAAACCTTCCACTACCCATGTGACATTACACCTCCACCGTAGGGCGTACTGCGTCTGGGGAGGGGGTGTGTAAAGGATCCTGGGGAGGGGCGTATAATGGAGTTCTGGGCCTGGGGAGGGGTGTATAACAGGGTACTTGGCCTGGGGGTATAATGGGGAACTGGGTCTGGGGGTATAATGGGGTACTGGGCCTGGGGAGGTGAGTATAATGGGGTACTGGGCCTGGGGAGGGGCATATAACCGAGTATAGGGCCTGGGCAGGGGCAAGTAACCAAGTACTGGGCCTGGGGAGGTGGGTATAACCGAGTACTGGGCCTGGGCAGGGGCATATAACCGAGTACTGGGCATGGCCACGGGCATATAACCGAGTTCTGGGCCTGGGGAGGTGGGTATAACTGGGTACTGGGGAGGGGGGTATAATTAAGGTTGCCAGGTGTCCGGTATTGAACTGGACTGTCCTGTATTTGGATACTCTGTCCAGTAAAGAATGAGCGGTACTGTAATACTGGACATGTATGTGTCCAGTATTTTCCTCCCTGGACATAGTGACCTGACGCACCTTTCACCATTGAGTCCAGTATTTTTGGAGATGCCACCTGGCACCCCTAGGTATAAGTGGCACAGGAGCTCCTGCGATACAGAGTATCACTGTCCCTGGTTACAAACACTTCATGTCTCCTGCAGGTCCGGAGACACACAAAGGTGGTGCCCTTTGTGCTACAGGAAGACGAGGCGGGCTACGAGACGGACGAGGCGGGCTACAAGGCGGACTACGAAGCGGACGACGAGGCGGGCTTCAAGGAGGACGATGCGGACGACAAGTGGGGCGACGAGGTGGAAGACGAGAGGTGCGGAGGGACGTGCTGCTTCCCCTTCCTCAGGCTGGGGATGAGATCCCGGGTGCAGGTACCAGAGGGGCCAGGCCGCAGAAACAGGGGGATTCTAGGGGCCCTGAGAAGATCCCAGGAGCAGGTACCAGAGGGGCCAGGCCGCAGAAACAGGGGGATTCTAGGGGCCCTGAGAAGATCCCGGGTACAAGTACTAGAGGGGCCAGAGCGCAGAAACAGGGGGATTCTAGGGGCCTCGAGAAGATCCCGGGTACAAGTACTAGAGGGGCCAGGGTGCAGAAACAGGGAGATTCTAGGGGCCCCAAGAAGATCCCGGGAGCAGGTACCAGAGGGGCCAGGCCGAAGAAACAGGGAGATTCTAGGGGCCCTGAGAAGATCCCAGGAGCAGGTACCAGAGGGGCCAGGGCGCAGAAACAGGGAGATTCTAGGGGCCCTGAGAAGATCCCAGGAGCAGGTACCAGAGGGGCCAGGCCGCAGAAACAGGATTCTTGGGGCCCTGAGAAGATCCCGGGTACAAGTACTAGAGGGGCCAGGGCGCGGAAACGGGGGGATTCTTGGGGCCCTGAGAAGATCCCAGGAGCAGGTACCAGAGGGGCCAGGCCGCAGAAACGGGATTCTTGGGGCCCTGAGAAGATCCCGAGTACAAGTACTAGAGGGGACAGGGCGCGGAAACGGGGGGATTCTTGGGGCCCTGAGAAGATCCCAGGAGCAGGTACCAGAGGGGCCAGGCCGCAGAAACAGGATTCTTGGGGCCCTGAGAAGATCCCGGGTACAAGTACTAGAGGGGCCAGGGCGCGGAAACGGGGGGATTCATGGGGCCCTGAGAAGATCCCAGGAGCAGGTACCAGAGGGGCCAGGCTGCAGAAACGGGATTCTTGGGGCCCTGAGAAGATCCCGGGTGCAGGTACCAGAGGGGCCAGGGCGCGGAAACAGGGGGATTCTAGGGGCCCTGAGAAGATCCCAGGAGCAGGTACCAGAGGGGCCAGGCCGCAGAAACAGGATTCTTGGGGCCATGAGAAGATCCCGGGTACAAGTACTAGAGGGGCCAGGGCGCGGAAACGGGGGGATTCTTGGGGCCCTGAGAAGATCCCAGGAGCAGGTACCAGAGGGGCCAGGCCGCAGAAACAGGATTCTTGGGGCCCTGAGAAGATCCCGGGTACAAGTACTAGAGGGGCCAGGGCGCGGAAACGGGATTCTTGGGGCCCTGAGAAGATCCCAGGAGCAGGTACCAGAGGGGCCAGGGCGCAGAAACGGGGGGATACTTGGGGCCCTGAGAAGATGGTTTGACCGCAGGAGAGGCAGATAAGAGCAGGAAGGCTGCGGGACAGGGCAAATAAGAGCAGGAAGGCTTCGGGAGGGGCAGATAAGAGCACGACGGCTGCGGGAGGGGCAGATAAGAGCAAGAAGGCTGCAGTTTGGGGCAGGTACTAGAGGGAGATAGGGATATTGGGCGTGAGGGGCAGGTACTAGAGGGAGATCGGGATTTAGGGCGTGAGGGGCAGGTACTAGGGGAGATAGGGATAATGGGCGTGAGGGGCAGGTACTAGAGGGAGATAGGGATATTGGGCATGAGGGGCGGGTACTAGAGGGAGATAGGGATATTGGGCGTGAGGGGCGGGTACTAGAGGGAGATAGGGATATTGGGCGTGAGGGGCAGGTACTAGAGGGAGATAGGGATATTGGGCGTGAGGGGCGGGTACTAGAGGGAGATAGGGATATTGGGCGTGACGGGCGGGTACTAGAGGGAGATAGGTATATTGGGCGTGATGGGCAGGTACTAGAGGGAGATAGAGATATTGGGTGTGAGGGGCGGATACTAGAGGGAGATAGGGATATTGGGCATGAGGGGCCGGTACTAGAGGGAGATAAGGTTATTGGGCATGAGTTGCGGGTACTAGAGGGAGATAGGGATATAGGCCATGAGGGGCGGGTACTAGAGGGAGATAGGGAAATAGGCCGTGAGGGGCAGGTACTAGAGGGAGATAGGGATATTGGGCGTGAGGGGCAGGTACTAGAGGGAGATCGGGATTTAGGGCGTGAGGGGCAGGTACTAGGGGAGATAGGGATAATGGGCGTGAGGGGCAGGTACTAGAGGGAGATAGGGATATTGGGCATGAGGGGCGGGTACTAGAGGGAGATAGGGATATTGGGCGTGAGGGGCGGGTACTAGAGGGAGATAGGGATATTGGGCGTGAGGGGCAGGTACTAGAGGGAGATAGGGATATTGGGCGTGAGGGGCGGGTACTAGAGGGAGATAGGGATATTGGGCGTGACGGGCGGGTACTAGAGGGAGATAGGTATATTGGGCGTGATGGGCAGGTACTAGAGGGAGATAGAGATATTGGGTGTGAGGGGCGGATACTAGAGGGAGATAGGGATATTGGGCATGAGGGGCCGGTACTAGAGGGAGATAAGGTTATTGGGCATGAGTTGCGGGTACTAGAGGGAGATAGGGATATAGGCCATGAGGGGCGGGTACTAGAGGGAGATAGGGAAATAGGCCGTGAGGGGCAGGTACTAGAGGGAGATAGGGATATTGGGCGTGAGGGGCAGGTACAAGAGGGAGATAGGGATACTGGGCGTGAGGGGCGGGTACTAGAGGGAGATAGGGATATTGGGCGCGAGAGGCAGGTACAAGAGGGAGATAGGGATATTGGGCGTTAGGGGCGGGTACTCGAGGGAGATAGGGATATTGGGCGTGAGGGGCGGATATTAGAGGGGGATAGGGATATTGGGCGTGAGGGGCGGGTACTAGAGGGAGATAGGGATATTGGGCGTGAGGGGCGGGTACTAGAGGGAGATAGGGATATTGGGGGTGGGGGGCGGGTACTAGAGGGAGATAGGGATATTGGGCGTGAGGGGCAGGTACTAGAGGGAGATAGGGATATTGGGCGTGAGGTGCAGGTACAAGAGGGAGATAGGGATATTGGGCGTGAGGGGCGGATATTAGAGGGAGATAGGGATATTGGGCGTAAGGGGCAGGTACTAGAGCGAGATAGGGATATTGGGCGTGAGGGGCGGATACTAGAGGGGGATAGGGATATTGGGCGTGAGGGGCAGGTACTAATGGGAGATAGGGATATTGGGCGTGAGGGGCAGGTACTAGAGGGAGATAGGGATATTGGGCGTGAGGGGCGGGTACTAGAGGGAGATAGTGATATTGGGCATGAGGGGCAGGTACTAGAGGGAGATAGGGATATTGGGCGTGAGGGGCGGGTACTAGAGGGAGATAGGGATATTGGGCGTGAGGGGCAGGTACTAGAGGGAGATAGGGATATTGGGCGTGAGGGGCAGGTACTAGAGGGAGATAGGGATATTGGGCGTGAGGTGCAGGTACAAGAGGGAGATAGGGATATTGGGCGTGAGGGGCGGATATTAGAGGGAGATAGGGATATTGGGCGTAAGGGGCAGGTACTAGAGAGAGATAGGGATATTGGGCGTGAGGGGCGGATACTAGAGGGGGATAGGGATATTGGGCGTGAGGGGCAGGTAGTAATGGGAGATAGGGATATTGGGCGTGAGGGGCAGGTACTAGAGGGAGATAGGGATATTGGGCGTGAGGGCGGGTACTAGAGGGAGATAGGGATATTGGGTATGAGGGGCAGGTACTAGAGGGAGATAGGGATATTGGGCGTGAGGGGCGGGTACTAGAGGGAGATAGGGATATTGGGCATGAGAGGCAGGTACTAGAGGGAGATAGGGATATTGGGCGTGAGGGGCGGGTACTAGAGGGAGATAGGGATATTGGGCGTGAGGGGCGGGTACTAGAGGGAGATAGGGATATTGGGCGTGAGGGGCGGGTACTAGAGGGAGATAGGGATATTGGGCGTGAGGGGCAGGTACTAGAGGGAGATAGGGATATTGGGCGTGAGGGGCAGGTACTAGAGGGAGATAGGGATATTGGGCGTAAGGGGCAGGTACAAGAGGGAGATACGGATATTGGGCGTGAGGGCGGGTACTAGAGGGAGATAGGGATATTGGGCGTGAGGGGCAGGTACTAGAGGGAGATAGGGATATTGGGCGTGAGGGGCAGGTACTAGAGGGAGATAGGGATATTGGGCATGAGGGCCAGGTACTAGAGGGAGATAGGGATAATGGGTGTGAGGGGCGGGTACTAGAGGGAGATAGGGATATAGGGCGTGAGGGGCAGGTACTAGAGGGAGATAGGGATAATGGGAGTGAGGGGCAGGTACTAGTGGGAGATAGGGATATTGAGCGTGAGGGGCGGGTACTAGAGGGAGATAGGGATATTGGGCGTGAGGGGCGGGTACTAGAGGGAGATAGGGATATAGGGCGTGAGGGGCAGGTACTAGAGGGAGATAGGGATAATGGGAGTGAGGGGCAGGTACTAGTGGGAGATAGGGATATTGGGCGTGAGGGGCGGGTACTAGAGGGAGATAGGGATATAGGGCGTGAGGGGCAGGTACTAGAGGGAGATAGGGATAATGGGAGTGAGGGGCAGGTACTAGTGGGAGATAGGGATATTGGGCGTGAGGGGCGGGTACTAGAGGGAGATAGGGATATTGGGCGTGAGGGGCAGGTACTAGAGGGAGATAGGGATATTGGGCGTGAGGGGCAGGTACTAGAGGGAGATAGGGATATAGGGCGTGAGGGGCAGGTACTAGAGGCAGATAGGGATATTGGGCGTGAGGGGCGGGTACTAGAGGGAGATAGGGATATTGGGCGTGAGGGGCGGGTACTAGAGGGAGATAAGGATATTGGGCGTGAGGGGCGGGTACTAGAGGGAGATAGGGATATTGGGCGTGAGAGGGTGAGAGTGAGCCAGGAGCAGCGCCGGTGCAGGGGGATGGGGGAGCAGGTGAGTTATACACAGGGGCACAAGGGCCCCATCACCCGCATCTCTATATACTGAGTGTGCCCCTGTGTATAACAACGCTGATCTGTGCTGCTCCATCTGATCTCACTGCGCAGTGATCCAGGGACAATCCGATCGCCATTTAATGGGGTCAGGAAGGATTTTTTTTCCCCCATTGCACAGCAGGGGTTATGTTTCGCCTTCCTCTGGATCACAGCAGCAAACTGCCCTTTGTGCAGGAATTATCAGTGAGATCTTTATACACCCTGCATTGGTCTTCACCCCTTTGCTGCCGGAGGGGCCTGCAATGCATTGCTCTGCGTCTTACTATATCGCTCTGCAATGTGCTGCAGGCCCCTACCAGCAAAGAGATTCATTATTTCAATAAAATATTCTCTTTAATCCAACCTATGTGTAGTGTCTTTTCTATCCGTTGTATCTATTGCCAACAGCTCAGTGATTCTTCCCCAGGACGCTGCCCTAGTGTCACGCTGCCAAGCCCGGGTGTGAAGGAGGTTTATAGGGTCACATATACACTTCTGCTAAAACACAAGTGCAAACAGGAAGCCCCTCTGGTCTGTCATATCTTTTATTACACAAAACGGTATCTAAAAAGGTAAAAAGAACATACATGGGATTCTGCTACAAATATCTCTAATTGCAAACCAATTAACAAATCATTTAGATTGGAGTCGAGTCAAAATTGAAGAGGAGTCAAATATAGGGTAATGGCATACAAATATCCCCAGAAAAGTAGGCTGAACATACTCCTTAGTCCAGGGGTGCACAAAGTTTTTAACCTACGCCCCCTCATGACTGCTTACCTCCCGGCTCGCACCCCCCTCCTCCTCGGCTCCGGCATCAAATGACGTCACGGTGTCATGTGACATCACGTTGCCATGGCAACACGACGTCACGTGACCCCCACGGCATCATCTGATGCCGGTTGCCATGGCGACGCGTCGCCTAAGATCAGGTAGGAGAAGCTGCAGAGACATCGCGCAGTCGGCATTTCATTTAAATGCCTTGGGGGAGAGAGCGGGACCTCTGTAGCCACCACGCCCCCCCTTAAAATCCTCCGGCCCCACTTTGCACACCCTGCCTTAGTTCATATGCATAAAAGGGTGAGCGGGACTGTACGTTCTAATTGTTAAAAACAAAAATAATAGCATTTTAATAGTAAAGGAGAACGCTGAAAAACATGATCATTATATACAGTGATAACAAAATGTCATTAAAATCCCCAGAGCTGAGAAGGCTGGTCGGGAAAATGCAGGGTAGGAGCCGGAGGCCTCAATATAAATACCCCTAGCAAGCAGATTGCTGTATGAGCCACGGGAGGCCAACGGCATTAGGCAAGGTGCATGCAGCGGCTGGGAACAATAATGTCCATATAATTATCTGTTTAGGTGCCAGATGGAGTATCTATGGTGTAGGAGTGATTGACCCATACAGGTACACCCAAATAGATATATGCACAGTCAGTAGAATATGCTGGTAAATATACAGAGCATTAGAATGCGCTGAAAGGCACAATAACCATGGAAGGTATATACAGTATAAACACAGCCCCAATACAGCCGTGTCTCCCAGTGGCTCTAAACTTCCAATCTCTGTCTCGCTCGTGAGCGTCACCGGCGTGACGTCACTACACCCCAACGTGGGTTTGCGTGACGAGTCGCGCTTCTTCCGGGAGGAGGTGTCACGTATAGCTGCATCAGTGTATCAGATATACCCTGTAGCATGGGTGGAGCTAGAGAAGTCAGCCAATAGAAAGGTGTCCGGCGGAATAGAAGTCGTCACGGACACCCAAAGGTAAACAATGTTTGGAGGGCATTGTCATATATGGTCAGTATATAAAGGCGTATAGTAACCTGTCAGGGGAGTGATCCAGAGCTTCCCTTATACTGTAGCTCAAATACCGCCGGGAGGCACCAAAATCAAAAGAGAAGAGACCAGCAGACATAGGTCTCTGGTGTTACATGGATATAGACACGCGTTCATTAGGAGGCAGCAAAGGCCAAACTATCAAAGAGTATCTCTCATGAATAGGTGCATGTCCTCTATCGTTGGCCAGGATGAATATGCACCAAGATGTAGAGGGGCCAGAAATATAGGTGGCTACCTAGATGGCTGATGTTACAATAATGACTGGTCATAAATAGCCATATGCAGCCCCACAGCTAACTTCCAGATAAAATATATTATAAATAAATGTTGGCGAAGAGAGCTCGATTTTGTGCGGCGACTGCAGCAGAAGAGAAGGGTGACAGAAGGGTAGCAGAGTCGGATGGGGGCGAAACAGACTAGTGGGAAGAGTTGGGGTGATGTAGGTTTACATTACAGAGACCAGCCAAATTCATGATCGTCACTTATTTTTCAGTAAACACACACCTATACTTAAGGGGGCATCGCAATCATTTACAGTTAAACAAATTAAAACGATACACTGTACAATTGTTTTGTTAGACAGGAAAAACGAGAAGGAAGAGGTAAGTCTGACACTGAGCCCCAAACAGTGGTAAAGTAGATATACACCAGAGTTCCAGACCTCTGAAGCTGCACACATGAAGCCTCACCCACCCAGCACAGGGTGCAGTACCCTTGGCACGGAGAGGCGGAACCCCCTGAGAACCTGAGAAGTCCAGTATCCCTCCGCGGCTTCAAAAGAGACAGCGGATAGGCAGGCCCTGACCTTGCAAGGTATTAAAGGCCCTTACGGCCAACATGAAGCGAACCCGGTTGATCAGTGGAAGCCGGTACAGATCACGTAAGGTGAGAGTGATATGCTCAAAGCGAGACATTCTGCTGAAACTGTAGGTGATGCAGGTTTACATTACGATGAACACCCACAGATCAATCTTAATGACCCGGAGACTTAGGGCTGGGACCCGCTGTGCCCGGCGGCGCGGACGGCCGCGCGAGCGTTCCCCACCAGCAGGGGAATCCTCCCGAGCCGGTCCCAGTCCCCCCTCGCTGACGGCTCACTACGCACTGTGACGCGTCAGCCGGCAGGGGATTCAAGAAAATTGTGATCCCGAACGGTGACGCGTCACGTAGTGTACTGATGAGCCAATCAGCGGCGGGAGCGGGAGCTGTCATCAGGCAGCTTCCTACTCAAGGTAGTGTGTGTGTGTGTGTGTTTTTTGTGGCAGAAGGGGGAGGGAGCTGCTTACCTAACAGCAGCCCACAGCAGCTCCCTCCTGCAGCCCGAGCCCGTGGAGGGAGGGGGGGAGTAACGGGTCCCTCTGCTCAAGCCACGCCCCCTCCCACTCCCCCTCCCACTCCCTCCCGCTCCCTACAAACCGCATATCGCGGTCTGCGTCTGTCAGCGCCCCACCTGTGTGCAGTGCGGGCGCGCTGACTGAGGGAGCGGGGCCTTAGCCTAAATGTGACTATGTATTTGTAGCGCATAGAGTGTAACGGAAAGAAATTACACTAGATCCCTTTCACAGCTGCACTCACTCTGTGCCCAGGACAAGCTTGAAAACGAGAGGTAACTCTTTATGTATTACTTCCTGGTAAAACATTTTATACATAAATAAACTTGGACAGCCATGAATGACAACGTTAGGTAGGAGATAGGAGGATTTTAAGTTGAGCAACAGAGATGCAATATTGTCTGTATACACACACACAAAATATATAGCTACTGTATATTCTAGCACCTAAATAGTGAACACAGAATTAGAGTGTGTGGCTATACGTGTGTCTAAGTCTGGAGTGAGGAAGCGCCCAGAATAGGGGGCTACAATTAAGCTCCTAAACGTCAGTATTACCCAAGCTGCTCTTGGAACAGCACGGCTGTAAAATACCAGCCTAATGTGCTACTGGAAGGAATTGCACCAAGAGTGATGAAGGGTGGAGCCCAGTGCACCTAGGGGGGCCGATATCATTCGATTCATTCCTACAATAAAATCACTACATGAGTTGACCCCACGGGATGCTGGTGGGTTTTCAGATAGGACAGGAAGGATAAGTCCAAAAGTGAATGACCTCCCTCTTCGGACACTCACCTGGTCCTATATGAGGCTCTGCTTCCTGCAGTACTACCTGCCCTGTTCCTGTGATGTGAGGGGAATAGGGACTTGTGCATGGAATCCTGGGCCTGCAGGAGTACAGGGGAAAGCTATGATACTCTGAGCCCAAGAACTTACAATCTACTGAGTTGTCATCTCAAAGACTACTGAAGGACAGGAAAAATCTATAACACTTTAATAAAACTAGTGTACAATCTACTTCGAGACTATAATCCTCGGAGCCTGCAGAAAAACTCTAACCCAAAGAGGGTACAATCTACTTCTGACAATGACTCCCTCCCCCTGCAGTCACATTGCAGACGTACCTTCTGCGTGACGACATGAGGCTTCCTGCAGTACTGGCCGTCCTGTCCTGGGGATGACAAGGAACAGGATCTGTATCATAGGGAGGAATGACAATGGTTATCATTGGGGTTGTCTCTGTAATAAAGGTGTAATCCCACAGAATCAATGAGCTAAACACATCATATGGGAGAGCAGCCAATTACATGTACGTCCCAAAATGTATCCCAAATTATCTCCATGTCTGACCAAGTGATATTGTCCATCTCAACTTCTGTTATATTGCTGGCTAGATCTCTTGAGATGAGTATATACTGTAATCCAATTCGAGTGTATTGGCCGTGAGGGGCCGCGTAGTAAGAATAGCCTCTAGACGTAGGTTCATCATTCTCCAAAAGTCTATCAGGGCATTGTCAATGAAATTATTTTTCAGGACCTTGGAGTTTTTTACCTCTGTGTGGTGTTCTTTGCGGAGGGTTCTTGTCCTATCTCTAGTATTATCTACTATGGTGTTTAATCCCCACCAATTATCAAATGACCTTTCCTGTGTTGCGTGATGGTGTGAAAAACGTCATTCAAATATTTGTCCTGGTTCTCATTTGGAGCATATAAGCTGACTATAGTCAGAACTTCCATGCCTATTTTACCTGTGACGATAACTATTCTGCCTGATTTGTCTCTGTTTAGCTGTACTGTATCAACGAGTTGTTGTGAACAAAACAGACACTCCTGCTTCTTTGTTTTGCGCTGGTGAATGAAAAAAGTGGGAGAAAGATTTGTCCTTCAATCATGTTACATCCTCTCTATTTAAGTGTGTTTCTTGTATTATAAAGATGTCTCCTTGCCTAGACTTAAAGTTTCTCATCATTCTCCTTTTTATAGGTGAATTCAACCCTTTCACATTCAGTGACACAATTTTGAGGCTGCTAACCATTCATTTGTTTGGGGTCTTTTTTAACTAATTCTCGTGTTTTTATCTCGTTAGTCTTGTTGTTCTCCCGCAGCTTCGCGAGTGAAAAAAGTTGGTGTCGCCTCGCTCACTGGGTTTAGAACAGTGGGAATGGGTAGACGGGTAAAAATGAAAATAATAAAGAGAAAAAAAAAAAAGAAGGGTTTTATCTTGGGTTGAAGCTCATGCTCATATTGGGCCTGTGACTCTGCTTGTGGGGTACTTGTGGTATGCAGAGTCTAATAGTGTATATGTTCGGGGTGCACTGTGGTACCCGAGATCATTTGTCTGTACATCGCACGATCTTGTCACTACATTCCCAGCGTGTGCCATTTACGTCGTACGTCTTACATCCTGAAGAAAATGTCCTTATCCTGTGACTACTATATAAAAACATGGAGTTAACTTGAGCATCTTAAACATATTATACTTTTTTTATATATATATGTAGCCCCCTGTAAACAGCACAGGCTATACCTATCTCCCTTCTACTGTGGTAAGTCCTGTTAAGATCAGGCACCAGTAATCATCATGGGTTTTCCCCCTTCATAGCCCTGCCCTGAGTGGTAGAGGCAGGCCTGGACTCTGCTGCAGGCGTGAGCAAGAGGGGAGGTTCTGCTGACATCACGAGAGGTGGGGCTAGCTCTATATTTGGCAGCCAACTCCTGTGAGTTAGAGTTAGTCTGCCGCAGTAGTCTGTTCGGAGTAGTATGCCGAGAGTCTGCAGTGGGACATGTTCGAGTAGTGAGTCCTGCGGATCGGTCCAAGGAGTTGGAGGAGACCGCGGTCTCACCTGCACAGCCGTGCAGGAGCAGAGAGAGGAGTGGAGAGACTCAGCCCCTTTAGTAGAGCTGATAGCGTTATATACCTGGTGGACCAATGCCCCTCACCCCTCTGCCTGGGGTGATGGGGAGAATTCAAGCCCCACCGTGAGGATAACCTCGGGGGGGTGGGCCGCGGGGTATTGAAGCCTCAGCCCAGACCATCCTGTCGGAGGAGAGACTTGGAGGGAAGGAGAGGAGGAGATATCTGTGTGTGAGGAGGGCGGAGTAATAAGTACCGTTTGGTTGTTGCGGCTGCTGGACGCCACTACCGTTGGGAGTTGCTGATCTGCCAATAAAAGAGACTATCCTTTGTTACCCAAAGACTGTGTGTGAATTGGAAGCTATTACCCTGGGACCCAAGGGGTTCTTCTATACAGGTCCTGTCCCATATTCCTGGGAGTATAGAAGATGGAGGCGCTGCAACACTAAGAGATCATGGAGGCTACCACCCCAGAAGCCCGGTCCTGGCTCCCCAATAACATCGCGGGAAGCTCAGGCCCTCCTGTTCCTCACAGGTATGCACCACACCGCATGTAATCTGCCCTCATGCACCCTAGACACCACCGTAGAGTCTGGGGGAAGGGGGGAAGCAGGGTTACATATATAAAAGGTAAGTAATACTTTGGTTTTAACTTGCATTCTATATATTAAAAAAAACAAACAAACTCTGTCTTGTACCATTCTTTATTTTTATGGGACTTGAGTCTCCACCTGGAAGTTTTACAAACGCTATAGGATTTTTGTAGAGCGCTCTTACTCCCTCAAGGAAGGGACCCCTGAACCCGAATGTAATCATGGTTTGGTCCAGGTTTTGGTCCCACCTTATCCTGTCGAATGCTTTTTCAGCATCCAAACACAAAAGGAATGCTTTTGCACCCACCAGGTGCACGTGGTCGACAATGTTGATTATTTTACGGGTGTTATCTGAGGCTTGTCTGCCTGAGACAAATCCCACCTTGTCTTTGTGGATCAAGCTCGGTAGAATCGGATTAAGCCTGTTCGCTAGAATTTTACTATAAATTTTTAGGTCCGAATTTAGAAGAGAGATAGGCCTATAGCTGCCCCATTGAAGTGGATCTCTTCCCTCTGTTAATATTATTGCCAGGTTGGCCGAAGACATGGACGAGGGAACATCCTCTCCTCCCATAAAGGAGTCAAAAACCTCTAGTAGGTGCGGAGCCAGCACTGCCTTAAATTTCTTATAATATTTATTTGAAAAACCGTCCGGGCCCGGGGTCGTATTTGTTTTTAGTTGTTTTATTACTTCAAATAGTTCGGTAGTTGTTATTTTCTCATTTAGTTTACGGACGGTTTCTTCCCACTTTCCCCACTCCTTTTCGCGCTATCGATTGAACCTCTGGCGGCAACAATTAGACGAGACCGGGATATAAAAGGGGTTGTCATTGGGGAAAGAGAACACAAAATCTCCCTGTTCGCTGATGATATCTTGTCGCTGGTCTCCCCCATGACAACCCTACCCAATCTCCAGTCAGAAAAATTTGGTCGGATCTCGGGGTACAAAACCAACAGCGATAAATCAGAAGCCCTGAACCTATCCCTTTTAGCCCACGAAACGAAACTCTTACAAACAAACTTTAGCTATAAGTGAAGCTCCACGAAGATAAAATACTTTAGGTCAAAATAACCAACTCCTATGCAGCACTATTTGATTGTAACTCCCCCCCCCCTATTTGCTGAACTTAAAAAAGACCTCCAGAGATGGAACAAATATCATATTTCGTGGCTCGGTATGGTGGCGTCTGTTAAGATGAACATCCTGCCCAGACTTCTATATTTCTTCCAGACTCTCCCGGTCTGCATATCGTTGGCAGACCTCAAAGACATCCAAAATAGAATCTTCCAATTTATATGGAGAGAGAAAAGGCCACGGTAATGTTGGCGCTAAAGGAGTGTGGAGGCCTGGATGTACCAGATATAATCAAGTACTACCATGCGGCCCACCTAAAACAAGCAGTGACATGGAATAATGATCCAGCGTCTTGTTGCTGGTTGGAAATTGAGGTCTCCTAAGTCTCTCCCCTCTCTCTCGGGGCAATCCTTTGGTCTAGAGGGGTCAGGAAGATAATAACGGGCGGGACGGGCCTGGGAGCCATGAGATGCACGTCGAAGATATGGTCTAAAAGTAAAGATAGACATGGTCTGACATCCTCCCCCTCCATACTGACTCCTATTTTTGGTAACCCGGATTTTCCCCCGGGCTGCGACCCTAGGGATTTCAAACAATTCAAAGAGTCTAATCTAAAAACAGCTTCGGATCTTTTGAACAAAGGAACCTTGATCCCATTCCTGGAATTGCAGGAAAAATATAAACCGGTGAAACTTCCTCTATTTGGGTTCCTCCAGATCAGACACTTCCTTCAGACGATATCCCATAAGTCTAAGTTCAATGGCCCTACCTTTTTCGAGGGGATCTGTGCAGTTGGCACATCCCAGATGGGTCTGATCTCGAGGATTTACTCAGAGCTAGCGCGGTCCAGGATTCCCGTCAACCATAACTATATGTTGAAATGGGCTGAGGACCTCAATATAGACATAGATAGAGATGACTGGGAGGACATCTGGGAAGCAGCAGCCAAAACCTCTATTTGCACCTCCATTAAGTAAAACCCTACAAAATTCTATTCCAATGGTACCTGTCTCCAAGTAAACTGAGCGAGATCTTCCCTGGCCTGCCCGATCTGTGTTGGAGGGGGTGTGGGCCAGCGAGGGGATCTGGTACACATTCTATGGACATGCCCGGGAGTCCAGGTCTTCTGGAGCATGACCCTCTCCCTGAAAGAGGAGCTGATTGAAGGGGGGGAGGTTACATCTGGATCCGCTGGTGTTCCTCTTGGCGAAACCTGTCGAAGAGGCATCGGCCCCCCTTAAAAAATTGATATCTCTCGTCCTAACCGGCGGCGCGATGCTCACTGACGGCTAACTCGAAAAACTTAAGCCCTTATCCAAACAGATGGTGATCCAGAGAATGGGTAATGTTCAAATTAATGGAATACCTCTCGGCTCTCCTGAGCCAGAAAATTGACCAGTTCAACAGGGTTTGGGAACTCTGGCCATACAACTAAAAGTGTACAAATGTGGAAGGCTGGAGGCTATGATAGATACTGCCCCCCGACTCGTCCGGTCCTGGGTGTGTCCTATCGGCCCGGACGGGGGTCGGTGATGGGAGGACATGGGATCCATTCCTCCCTCCCTCTTGTTGCCGCCCCCCGCCCTAGCTCTCCCCCCCTCTATCTCTTCTTCTGTCCCATTTCAAACCTCTCTGAGGAGTTAGTCTGACGAATACCTCAGGGTCTACGTGACGCCGGCTGGGTTCACAAAGGTATGCCATAAAGGGCCCTTTCAGCATTTGAGGCCGTCATCACATATATGCCGTCTTTATGTTCCCATGTCCCCGCCTATATACCTATCTCATTATACTGTATAGGATAAGTATTTCGTATATGATTTAGGCACTGTATATGTTATAGAATTTTTCTCTTTTGACTAAGCTGCATACAACGGACTCTGTATCAATATGCGACTTCTCCCAGAAAACCAATAAAAACACCACGTAAAAAAAAAAAAAAACTCTTAGTTAATGCCAAACATTGTCTGACCGGGACTGCGGCCTTCTCGCGCCTTTCTTATATTGGCTGCTGCTAACATCGTTGTCCAAAGTCCCAGTAACTCCGACACCTCGTCCGGCCCCAGCCAACAATCAACCGTTATTTGAGCTCATATTTATGATTGAGCTTATTTATTGAAACTTTAACAATATTCTCTAAGGGGGAAGGGACACAGGGGAGAAATCGCTAACGCTGACTCTGCACTGGTGGTTACCTTAGAATTACGTTAGTGGCTGAGAAACACTGATATAAATATATCAGATATCAATGGTCTAATTCTCCCCTCGGGGGCAATATATCCCAGGGTCCCCACACCCTTGCTGGAGGTCTGTTTCCCATATATGTTTATATCGCGAGCCCAAAGTCTGTAATCTTTAGGTGGCCCCACACTGTCCTTTAATATGTTCATCCGGCTTCAGGTCCCTGTGAAGAGAGAATCTCTGAGCTTGGTCTGAGGGTGTATATTTATTTATATAAGGTCAATACACAAAATGCTTCAATAAGGGGTTTAGTGAGTACTGTGGGGAAGGGAGTTTAGAAAGAGTTGGTATTCCCAAGAGTTGGTATTCACTGCAGGTAAGTAGAGTCATGAGGCTGAAAGGAGACAGACCTGAGCAGAGTGCAGAAAGAGAGCGGGGATAAGGAGATGTGATAGAAAGACGTCCTGAGCAGAGTGACAGCAGAGCGTGAGATATAAGGACAGAAAAGACATGGACCTGAGCAGAGAGCGGAGCTGAGATATGAGAGTGGAAAATAGACAGCTGGAGCACAGCGAGAGACCATACACAACATAGAAGACAGAAAATAGACAGCCCTGAGCAGAGGGAGGATGAGATAGCACAGAAAAGGACGCTTTAAATTACCGGTGAATAATGCCCGTAGAATGTGGTTTATATGTTAAAGCAGACTGCCGAACTTCCAGTATATAATCACACATTGAGTAGGAGCCATACATAGTATATATATACTAACTTGGTCTCATAGGTGTCCAGAGGGGTTCATACCCTGACTACTAGCATCCTTTGTCTTGCAGTCTCAACTATATTCAGTTGTTTGAGACTATTCCAACGCTTATTCATTGACAAGGATGCGTGGTATTGTCAATTTAATTTATTTTTAATTCACCATACACGGCGTTTTGGTAATATATGTTTTATGTAAAATCCATTAAAAGTTAAATTTTAAGTAATGTAGGAGTGCAGCATAGTGAATTCTTTTAGGAGACACACCCAATTTGTGTTCTCCTCCCCCCCCCCCCCTTTAGAATCTGATGGAGAAAAGAAGAAAAGACTTACCAGCCCAGCAACGGGGTATATTCCCACCCAAACATCAGTTACCCAGACAGGTATGTAGCACGTCCCCCTTGCCCCCAGTCTGCTCATTCTCCTACCAGCTATGAAGCTTCAGACCCCATTAGATCCCTGACTTTTACCCATATTTTAGGATCTCCTTGTGCCTACCCTGAGCGATGGTGCTATATAATCACCCACCACCTCTGTGGAAGGCTGTTCCTGAACCACTACTCTTCATTGAAGGACTTCCTCACCACTTCCCTGTTGCCTCTCTGTTTACATGCGCGATCCGTAGGTATAGATCATAGAGTACTACTTGTGCACTGTTATAGCAGCTACTGATACTCTTAAGATTTATTGAGTCTTGTGACACCTGGCATACGCAGGTGTTCACTGTGACTACTTACCATAGAGCGCATCTGTCCACACCCTTACTGAGGGTACTCATTATATCACTCACCATATAACTGGTGGGGACATCAGTATTACTCTAGCTATCTTGGGCAGCTGTGTACGCTACTAGTACTGTTCTTAGGAGTTCAGACAGTATAACGACCACTACCTAGTATTCATTCGTCCTATTTTAAATTCGCTGTATACTGGCTCATAATAGTATTTCACTTGATCCACAGCGTTCCCCCCATTATTTTATCATTCTGAGTTACGACTCAAATAAAGATTTTTCTTTTTATTACTCACTCAGTACTCCCATTCAACACATGGTTCCCAGGTACACCTGTTAATATATAGTGTGTGAGTGTTCTCCTTGGGGCTCTTTTTCTGTCGTTGCTATATATATCCCTGTTTCCCCTGATAGTAGCACCACCACTCCAGGTACTTCATTTAGCAGTAGCGAGGGTGTCCCCCCCCCCTCCCCTCAAGTTCGTGTTCGTTTTTTACATAACAGTTTATTTATTGTATAACACTTATACTGTACTACAATTAGTCCTTGTTACATAGGTGTGTGTGTGTGTGTGTGTGTGTGTGTGTGTGTGTGTGTGTGTGTGTGTGTGTCGGATGACCTCACTAATCGGGAAAAAAAACCCAGATGTGAATGACTTCTGAACGTATTAACCAGTGTCAGGACGCCCCCTCTTCACAATTTCTAAAGCAGCAATCCCGCCTGGGATCTTACCTGATCCGCAGTCCCTCAAGTTACTATACTGGAGGGGAGGTGTTCCTTACCTGTCTTCTGAGGTCTCACGTGTGAAACTTGAGAGTCAGATCTGGAAGAAAACAGTATAGGTTGAGATAAGACAGAGAGAGTGAGTGACAGAGAGAGACAGAGAGAGTAGAGACAGAGAGTAGAGAGTGAGAGATAGAGAGCAGAGAGAGAGGGAGGGAGAGAGAGACAGAAAGGGACAGAGAGATGGACAGAGAGAGGGACAGAGAGAGGGACAGACAGAGAGAAAGAGGGACAGAGAGAGAGAGGGGGACAGACAGAGAGAAAGAGGGACAGAGGGAGAGACGGACAGAGAGAGAGAGGGGGGACAGAAAGAGAGAGAGGGGGGACAGAGAGAGAGAGGGGGACAGAGAGAGAGAGAGAGGGACTGAGAGAGAGAGAGAGAGAGAGAGGAGGGGGAAAGAGAAAGATGGACAGAGAGAGGACAGAGAGAGAGAGAGGAGGGACAGAGAGAGAGAGGGGGACAGAGAGAGAGAGGGGGACAGAGAGAGAAGGGGACAGAGAGAGAAGGGGGACAGAGAGAGAAGGGGACAGAGAGAGAGAGGGAGAGATGGACAGAGAAAGAGAGGGACAGAGAGAGAGAGAGAGAGAGAGAGATGGACAGAGAGAGAGGGACAGAGAGAGAGAGTGACAGAGAGAGAGAGTAGAGTGAGAGACAGAGAGTAGAGAGAGAAGGAGAGGGAGAGGGAGAGGGAGAGGGGGAGAGGGAGAGGGAGAGGAGAGAGAGAGAGAGAGAGAGAGAGAGAGAGAGAGAGAGAGAGAGAGAGAGAGAGAGAGAGAGAGAGAGACAGAGACAGAGACAGAGAGTAAGAGAGACAGAAAGGGACAGAGAGATGGACAGAGAGAGGGACAGAGAGAGGGACAGAGAGAGAGGGACAGAAAGAGAGAAAGAGGGACAGAGAGAGAGGGACAGAGAGAGAGAGGGGGACAGAGAGAGAGAGAGAGGGGGGACAGAGTGAGAGAGGGGGGACAGAGAGAGAGAGAGAGGGACTGAGAGAGAGAGAGAGAGAGAGGGAGGGGAGGGGGAAAGAGAGAGATTGACAGAGAGAGAGAGGGACAGAGAGAGAGAGGGAGGGACAGAGAGAGAGGGGGGACAGAGAGAGAGGGGGGGGACAGAGAGAGAGAGAGAGAGATGGACAGAGAGAGAGAGGGACACAGAGAGAGAGAGAGGGACAGAGAGAGAGTGGGACAGAGAGAGAGAGTGACAGAGAGAGAGAGTGACAGAGAGAGAGAGTAGAGAGAGAGAGAGAGAGAGAGAGGACAGAAAGGGACAGAGGAGATGGACAAAGAGAGGGACAGAGAGAGAGAGGGGGGACAGACAGAGAGAGAGAGGGACAAAGAGAGAGAGGGACAGAGAGAGGGGACAGAGAGAGAGAGAGGGCGAGAGAGAGGGGGCAAGAGAGGGACAGAGAGAGAGAGAGGGACACAGAGAGAGAGAGAGGGGGGACAGACAGAGAGAGGGGGGAGAGAGAGAGAGTGGGAGAGATAGAGTGGGACAGAGAGAGAGAGAGGCGGGAGAGGGAGGGAGAGGGACACAGAGAGAGACACAGAGGGGGGACACAGAGAGAAAGAGAGAGAGAGAGAGGGACAGAGAGACAAAGATGGACACACAGAGAGAAAGAAAGAGAGAGAGAGACAGAGAGAGAGGGAGAAGGACACAGAGAGAGAGAGAGAGAGAGAGAGAGAGAGAGAGAGGGGGGGGCAGAGAGACACAGAGAGAGAGGGGGGACACAGAGAGAGAGAGGGATAGAGAGAGAGAGGGACCGAAAAAGAGAGAGAGAGAGGGACAGAAAGAGAGAGAGAGAGAGAGAGAGAGAGAGAGAGAGAGAGAGGAGAGAGAGAGAGAGAGAAGGACACAGAGAGAGAGAGAGAGAGAGAGAGACAGAGAGAGAGAGGGGGACAGAAAGAGAGAGAGAGAGAGAGAGAGAGAGAGAGGTAGGGGGGACACAGAGAGAGTGGGGGGACAGAGAGAGAAACAGAGAGAGAGGGACAGAGAGAGAGAGAGATGGACAGAGAGAGAGAAGGACAGAGAGAGAGAGGGAGGGAGGGACAGAGAGAAAGAGGGGGACAGAGAGACAGAGAGAGAGACAGAGAGACAGAGAGAGAGAGGGACACAGAGAGAGAGATGAACAGAGAGAGAGAGAGGGACAGAGAGAGAAAGGGACAGAGAGAGAGGGAGAGAGAGACAGAAAGGGACAGAGAGAGGGACAGAGAGAGAGAGAGGGACAGAGAGAGAGAGAGGGACAGACAGAGAGAGGGACAGAGAGAGGGACAGACAGAGAGAGAGGGGGGGACAGAGAGAGAGACGGAACAGAGAGAGAGGGGGGGCAGAGAGAGGGGGTGTAGACGGACGTTCACAGATGTACACAATTGGAGACTTTATAAGGTGAAATTATAATAGGCTTTATTGTGCCTTTTTCTTTTCATCAGGAAATCATCCAAACACAGGGGAGGGTGGGAACAAAGCTTCTATTCACTTGGGAGTATTTCTAGTGAAATCCTATGCAATTAATTCACATCTCCGTTAGTTAAGCATTTCTCCCAGCCCCAAAACACATAGCATGAAATAAGCAGATATAAGCAGTCTCTTAATTATGAAAGTCTTATCTGTTTCTTGCCGTAGAGTAAGCTTCTCTGCTCTCCTGGAACCGCACCCGTGCGTGCACAGAAAATATTAGCATCCAGGTTTAGAAGTCTTATTTGGTGTCTTGCAATCAGCTATGCTGGGCAGAGCTCAAGACGGTCAGCTCCCTACTCAGGGTGTGTCAGCTTCAGGTTTAGTAGTTTTCACTGTGTCTTAAAATCAGCTCTGCTGTGTCTTCTGGCAGAGCTCAAGACATGTGGTGTCTCAAAAGGTCAGCTCACAAGTGAGCTAAGGAGTTACTTCCTGTCTCAACAGACAGGCTTTTGTAAGCAAACTAGATTCAGGCAGGTGGTGTTTATTAATTGACTACCAGCAGTTAACCCCTACACTGCTAGATTAAAGGCACATTACTTGAACAGGGATTACTCCCCTGTTACAGGGGGGGAGAGAGAGAGGGACA